>NC_091127.1:146357442-146369942 GCF_040183065.1 Periplaneta americana
TTTCTCCATTTTCCTGCAGCTTCATGCCTCTTAGCCCCAGATATTTTCCTAAGCACCTTATTCTCAAACAATTTTAACCTATGTTCCTCTCTCAAAGTGAGAGTCCAAGTTTCACAACCATAAAGAACAACTGGTAATATAACTGTTTTATAAATTCTAACTTTCAGCTTTTTTGAGAGCAGACTGGATGACAAAAGCTTCTCAACCGAATAACATGCATTTTCCATATTTATTCTACGTTTAATTTCCTTCCGAGCGTCTTATACTGGATGAGTGGGAGAGAAAGCTTTATGGCCTTAACTGTGCCAGTAGAAATAATTCTACTAAATAAATAAATAAATAAATAAATAAATAAATAAATAAATAAAATATTTGTTACTGTTGCTCCAAGATATTTGAATTTTTCCACCTCTTCAAAGGATAAATTTCTAATTTCTATACAGTATTATCCTGATCACATATAATTGATTGAACAGCCTAATGCACTTTTTAAGACAACTTTCATCAATTTCACTATGCTGCTATCTAGCGACTCCAAAAATAAGTCACATTATAACCCTGATGAAACTGCATGGAGTAATAGCACTTCCATCTAGCGGTCGTTACCATAAAATTCATTTTCGACATTGGAGATCCTAGTGATTGTTATCTTTTATATGTTATCATTTTATAACATGGAATGTCCAAGGACTATTATTAGCATTATTGTTATTATTTTGTGAGGCTGTTGAATGTGAGCAGAATTACTGTATCATAGATATTGTTATGGTTCGTTTTAGGTAACCATAGTATTGGAACAAATAAATAAATAATATTTCTTCCATTCAAAATCAGATATGACTATTTACATAGGTATACAGGGTGATTCACGAGGATTTACCGTCACTTATGGAGCTTATTTTCGAAGACATTCTGAGCAAAAAATGTGATATATACATGCGTCCTAATCTCAATATTTTCAGAGTTACACTAATTTTAAATTGTTAGTAAAATACCTTTTTTCTTTAGTTTTAAAGGTAAAAATTATTACAAATAGAGAATGAACTATTAAGAAGATCATTTCTAGTGTTCTGAAGTTAAAAATGTGTTGTTAATTGCTTTGTACAGATTTTGTTTTTCAAATTTTAACTAAATATTACATTATTCTTACGCACAAATCATACGACTTTAGGAACTTAATATTTTTTTTCGTTGTTAGTAACTCTATAGCATCTATTAGATGCTTTATGGTTGTGCTAACAGATGGAGTTACTTGTCAACAATGTAACGCTGAAACGTGTGTACAGGTTACTGCCCAGCGACAGTCCTGATGTATTTTTTTATATTTGTGATGATTGGTTAATTAATATTAACTCACAATCACACTTACATTCATACAAATTTCCAGATTCTAGACACCCAGGGAATTCCTCTTCATGAAAAATTCACCGAGAGCCGAGCCCGGGAATCGAACTCGGGACCTCCTGATCTGGAAGCCACCATGCTGACCAACAGACCACGGAGACAGTCACACTTCTGTGGTGTTTGGGTAAATGGAGATAAGTCATAAAAATGAGTTCGGAGATAAATGAAAATTAAACTTGGAACCCTTATTACAAATAATTTTCTACACAAATAAAACACATCAACTGCTAGTATTCTTTGATTTTTGCAACCCACTTGTATAATTTAACTTGTATGTTCATCTGGGGAACAAAATTCCAGATGGACAAAAAATGACTTATACCCCTTTACCCGAACACCACAGAATTATGCATCCTAAAGTATGCGCTTAAATAATTTACAAGAGTGGCGTGATTTGTAACAATTGTTGTGATAAATGCGTAAGAAAAGTGTAATTTTGTAGTCAAAATCGAAAAAAAAAAAAAAATCTGTACGATGCAACTACACATTTTTAGCTTCAAAATATTAGCTAATTCTTTAACTGTAATACTTTTTTACCCTTAAAACTAAAGAATAATGGTATTTTACAAATAACTTCAAATTAGTGTAACTCTGAAAATATTGAGATTAGGACAAATGTTTATATGACATTCTTTGCTCAGAATGTCTTCGGAAATAAGCTCCATAAGTGAAGGTAAATTCTCGTGAATCACCCTGTATATATCCGTCCATTCTGAAGTGAGAATCTCAAATGACCAACACAATAATAATTGAATCAGCGAGTGGAAAAGAGGTAACATTCCAAAAAATGAGAAAATAAACTGAGATAGCAAAATTGTTCATACATCATAGTCCTACCTATTGAGCAGAAAAACAGTAATATTCCTATCATCCTAATGCCGATGGCACGACCCGTGTTTTGCAGTTGAGTAGAAGAACGGTAACATTCCAAGAATGTTACTTCTATTCCACTCAGTAGTGGAGCACTATTGTGTTAGTTTTCATACGGTATGCTTGGAGCGCTGACAAGCACTGTAATAATCGTTTAGTTTCTTAACTGTTTTAGTGCTTTGTTATTACAGGTGTTCCGGGTTATGTTTGATCATTCTTTTTTTTTAGTAGGTTATTTAGGACGCTTTATCAACATTTAGGTTATTTAGCGTCTGAATGAGATGAAGGTGATAATGCCGGTGAAATGAGTCCAGGATCCAACACCGAAAGTTACCCAGCATTTGCTCATATTGGGTTGAGGGAAAACCCCGGAAAAAAACTCAACCAGATAACTCGTCCCAACCGGGAATTGAACTCGGGTCACCTGGTTTTCCGGCCAGATGCGCTAGCCGCTACTCCACAAGTGTGGACTGTTTGATCATCGGTATTCTGTCTGTAAGATTTGGAAAACATTTTTTGAAGTTAGTGACTTTGAGTAAAAAACAACAATGTTAGAAGAGCAAGATAATGAACAAAGAAGAAAGAAAGGAAAGGTGAACAAGATTACACATATCATACAAAAGAAATAGAAAAAATGTTTAGGAGTAGGGGAGAAGAGTCTGTAACCTACAAAGGTGTATTAGTTGAGACCAAAAAAAAAAAAACAACATTGTAACACCGTTTTTGTGATTGTTTCTTTTTCCAAATTTGAAAAAAGTATTTGTACACTTTTTTTGACAGTTACGCATTAAAGAAAACTTGCTAAATGCTCAAAATATTTCTGTTCATTTTAACCAATATTCCATTTGACTGGAAAAAAAGTAACATTCCTAAACTTCAAACAATCAAATCTAAAAAAAAAAAAAAAAAACAATTTATATATTAACAAACAAACACAAAGGCTGAGATACTTGTAACTACTAGTAAATGTGACCAATTATCAGTTTTTTGATTATATTAAAAATAAAGTCACAAAACAGTTTTCTTTTATTATCTCGAAAGCATGATTTTGGAATGTTACCCCTTTTCCACTCACCGATTCAATTATTATTATCCTTCTTTAAATTTCATTCACTCGCTTTTTCATGATTCAATGTTCAGATGCTATTACTATCTTCGTCATGATTGGTTGCAGCGCTGTGCAACTGTTTGTTTTAACGATGTGTCAGACTCGATTATTTTACAAATTCTAAGCATAGACTACCGACCAGATCTGACTTCAAGAAACCAGAAGCAGCG
This sequence comes from Periplaneta americana, assembly GCF_040183065.1. Taxonomy (NCBI): domain Eukaryota; kingdom Metazoa; phylum Arthropoda; class Insecta; order Blattodea; family Blattidae; genus Periplaneta; species Periplaneta americana. The sequence goes on from NC_091127.1 coordinate 146,360,995, forward strand.
AACGTCCGTGGGTTAAACAAGCATTTGTTACAAAAACAACCTTGACTTTATGCTTGATCTGATTCATTCTGTAAGACGTGGAGTTCAATTAAAAAGAAAGAATAAAAAATTTATTCGGAATGCAATGTTAACTTAAATCTGGACAGCACTTAAAAGCCATAGCAATACACCTTCCTGAACTGCCGTGTCGTCATTCTAAAATCTTTGCCACTGGAAATTTACAAACTAAGAGTTACCAAATCTGTGGGTATGGTGAACAAATCCACAAACTATTAGGGAAAACACGGGAATTTTACTGGAAGCAAGTAAAGAGATAGGTTTGGAAGTAAATCCCGAAAAGATAAAGTATATGATTATGTCTCGTGACCAGAATATTGTGCGAAATGGAAATATAAAAATTGGAAATTTATCTTTTGAAGAGGTGGAGAAGTTCAAATATCTTGGAGCTACAGTAACAAATATAAATGATACTCGGGAAAAAATTAGACACAGAATAAATATGGGAAATGCCTGTTATTATTCGGTTGAGAAGCTTTCATCATCCAATCTGCTATCAAAAAATCTGAAAGTTAGAATTTATAAAACAGTTATATTACCGGTTGTTCTTTATGGTTGTGAAACTTGGACTCTCACTTTGAGAGAGGAACATAGGTTAAGGGTGTTTGAGAATAAGGTGCTTAGGAAAATATTTGGGGCTAAGAGGGATGAAGTTACAGGAGAATGGAGAAAGTTACACAACACAGAACTGCACGCATTGTATTCTTCACCTGACATAATTAGGAACATTAAATCCAGACGTTTGAGATGGGCAGGGCATGTAGCACGTATGGGCGAATCCAGAAATGCATGTATAGTGTTAGTTGGGAGGCCGGAGGGAAAAAGACCTTTAGGGAGGCCGAGACGTAGATGGGAAGATAATATTAAAATGGATTTGAGGGAGGTGGGATATGATGACAGAGAATGGATTAATCTTGCTCAGGATAGGGACCAATGGCGGGCTTATGTGAGGGCGGCAATGAACCTCCGGGTTCCTTAAAAGCCAGTAAGTAAGTAAGTGGGTATGGTGAACGGGAGAAGAGTTCGGGGTAGAAGAAGATGTTAGATGATAGACGACATTAAGAATTATATTAATCATATGAGACAAAGAGGAAGGCAGAAAATAGGAAAGATTGGAGAAAGCTGGGTTAGCAGTGAAAGAACTATCCTTGGACAGAACACTAAGGGCCGATTGTATAAACCACTTAATCTTAGATCAGAGGTTAAATTGATCCTTGTTTCAGCTGAACTTGGAATTTTGTGTTGTATAAAGTCTAATCTGAGATGAATTTGTCTCAAACTAAAGTCAACTTTGACTGAAGAAATTTCTCCGATTAAGTTAGATGATCCAAGTTCAGTTATTTCTTTTCTGTTTGAAATATACGAGTGACAGATTGTGCAAATAAAATATCCATTATTATTAGCCTAATATTAATAGATATGTTAGGTACATTTACATATATTTCTTTCAATTTCTTGCCTTAATACACAAACATTCTTATATTTTATAAGGCTCTGTCGTGTTCAGCAGTATCAAATAACATAACCTATAATTATATTATGTTTATAACAACCATTAATTATTAATGGATATGATAGGTACATTCATAAATGTTCAATGAACTGTATTACTAAACGAAAATTGTCGTTTTATAAAGCTTCATTGTGTTTAGCAGTATCAAACACCATAACATGATAACAACTTGGAGAACAGTCAACCTTCTTCTTATTGTCCGCCATTATTTACATTGCAAAAAAAAAAAAAAAAACCAGTGTCTCCAGTGTAATACGGAAAGTCGCCAAAAAGTAGTTGTAAACCCGCTAGATTTCTCATTATCAACAAAGAAAGATTAAATTTTGTCACTATGGGGTGCTAAAAAGGTCACTAAATCCCTATTTAAGCAACATAAAAGTTAAAAGAAAGTATTGTTGAAAAAGAGTTAAAGTCGCTAGATTGGCAACACTGAACAAACCTGTATAACATGGTCCGCGCATCACGTATTTCACCTGTTTATTGCGATGTTGCCAAATCCTTTTCACGTGAACTTAGATTGCATTTTAACCAAGGTAATTTGACCGCTGACAAGTTTTATACAATAGAAGAAGTGTCTGAACTCGGTTCACTTTTCGATCTTCGATCAAAGTTGATCTTTAGTCAGTGAGCTTTATACAATCGGGCCTAAATGAAGTCTTCTGTCCACAGTCTTTCACTACGAACTCAGCTTTCTCCAATCTTTCCCATTTTCTGCCTTCCTTTTAGTCTCCGCATTATTATTATTATTATTATTATTATTATTATTATTATTATTATTATTATTATTATTATATCCATAGCTTATTTCACTCCGTTCATTACATAGGCGTAGACTCCAATGGCCAAAAGGGCTAGAACCCTCCAAAAAATTGTAACACGTGGTGTCGCCAATATTCCTACGTATTAACAGTAACAATAAGGCCCAATTGTATAAAACTCCCTGACTAAAGATCAACTTTGATCGAAGATCGAAAAGTGAACCGAGTTCAGACACTTCTTCTATTGTATAAAACTTTTCTGCGATCAAATTACCTTGGTTCAAATGCAATCTAAGTTCACGTGAAAAAGATTTGGCAACATCGCATAAACAGGTGAAATACGTGATGCGCGGACCATGTTACACAGGTTTGTTCAGTGTTGCCAATCTAGTGACTTTAACTCTTTTTCAACAACAATTTCTTTTAACTTTTATATTGCTTAAATAGGGATTGAGTGACCTTTTTAGCACCCCATAGTAACAAAATTTAATCTTTCTTTGTTGATAATGAGAAATCTAGCGACTTTACAACTACTTTTTGGCGACTTTCCGTATTACACTCTGTTGGAGACACTGGTTTTTTGTGCTATGTAAATAATGGCGAACAATAAGAAGAAGGTTGACTGTTATCCAAGTTGTTATCATGTTATGGTGTTTGATACTGCTAAACATAATAAAGCTTTATAAAACGACAATTTTCTTTTAGTAATACAGTTAAGTGAACATTTATGAATGTACCTATCATATCCATTAATAATTAATGGTTGTTATAAACATAATATAATTATAGGTTATGTTATTTGATGCTGCTGAACACGATAGAGCCTTATAAAATATAAGAATGTTTGTGTATCAAGGCAAGAAATTGAATGAAATATATATAAATGTACCTAACATATCTATTAAAATTAATAATAATGGATATTTTATTTGCACAATCTGTCACTCGTATATTTCAAACAGAAACGAAATAACTGAACTTGGATCATCTAACTTAATCGGAGAAATTTCTTCAGTCAAAGTTGACTTTAGTTTGAGACAAATTAATCTCAGATTAGACTTTATACAACACAAAATTCCAAGTTCAGCTGAAACAAGGATCAATTTAACCGCTGATCTAAGATTAAATGGTTTATACAATCGGGCCTAAGTGTAATACTGCACATCGTTAAGTGCAAGTGGTTTTTAGTTTGGGTGTGCAGGACAGCTTACGTGCCAAGTTTAGATTAGAAAATGCTGAGAGAGCTGACGGTCGTGTAGTGTAGGTTCACATAACAAGAACTATTACTCATCTGGCTACATATTATCGCCTGCGTCCATATGGTGGCAGATCATATTACTTACAATATTTACCGTCCTAAGCGTACCAATCTGCAACCTGGGAATGGCGTGATAATTAATGCAATATGCAGGGCCTAAAAGCATTGGTCACAAGAAGTAAAGTAAAGAAAGTAAACTTGCAAATTCTAAGTGAGGCAGTACAGCAAGTGAATATTACCTAATTAGTGAATTATTAACTTAAGGGAATGGAAAGAACCTTGCCTGCATTTCGGAGCATTTGTTCAAAACGTCCTGGTTATAAAATAGTACACATAACTGGGTCATTCCAAGCAAAAAAGTATGTTTTTGAACCATAATGTCTCAAAACTTAAAAATATTGCAGTAGGTTATTTTGTATGTTCTAAATATGAATTTCAAACAATACTATATTTATATCTTTCACAGTTCGGCAGCAATCAGAACTTAAAATATTGCTTTAACAAAGAACATTGTTTCATTCATTGAAGTTTTCTTACTATGTAAAGGAAGATGGAAAAATAATTCCAAAGCAATTCGAAAAAGGAGAGCCATGTTTATAAATGCCCTAAAAATGAAAAAAATATATATATAATTTTATAAATAGTTACCCACCGTAAATTAATTTTAAAAAATATAGAACACGAAATGCAATTAATTTTTACAGACGAAAAGATATGTTTAATTCTTTAGGGTATATTGGTTCCACTGCGAAAATTTCAGAATGGTGACTTAATATCATGTCAGTTTTTGACAAAAATAACTCGCCGGAACAAAGGAGCTCAACAGGTAGGCTCTCCCGTCGTACAGAATGTTGCGCGATCAAGGTCAGAGAGACGGACGTTTTAGATTACTCATCGTTACGAAGTCTGGCGAACGCTGCGACCGTCACACGTAGCAAGCGATTTTCAACCGTTGGAACAAAAATTAATAATTTATTAATTTAATTATTCACAGGTTTTTTTTAGATAAAGTCATAAAACTTGGCAGATGGATTAGGAATAAGATTTTCTTTAATACAAATAAAATTCGCAGGAATTTAATTTGTTGCATTCGAATATAAAACTATTTCTTTTTTTAATGAGGTGTTTTTATGAGCACGCCTTAATATTATTCCGATTAGTCTCTAAGGTATTAAAATATGGTTATTCAAGTTTGCAATGGCGTCTGTTTAGTTTCGATGACACTTCATATAGGGTGTCTAGAATATTTTAAATGATGGATAACATGTAACTGCCACCCATTTTTCAGTCAACCGTATGACTAAAATATTAATGATATGGCGGTCATAGTTGGCAGTTTAATTTGTTTTCATAATAACATTATTATATTAAAAGCACAAAAAAATGTATGACACCGCTGGCATATTCTTAAAATTTTGTATGGAATGACCCAACTAAACAACGATGTGGGACATTATTGGTCAGAAACCATTATTTGCAAGATAAGGTTTCATTATTGCTACTTGAAAGCTACTGCGATTATCTCATTTCTAAGATTTTGCTTCAGTTTATTATTTAACGACACTTATCAACTACTATATAATTCAGCGCCAACGGAGTTGGCTATGGCTAGATGCTATTTGGCGGGATGAGGCTGAGGATTCGCCATGAGCGAGTTACTCATCACTACTGGTGAGTTGGGTCACATAGGTCAGGCTGCGCAGTCATAACACTTCCTTCTTATCATGTCGCTGTACACTCCGTCTTGAACACAATATTCTTCCACACGTCCCGTTACTAACCACTACGTCTATTGACTAAACAATATCATAATGACTTATATTTTCTTGACATAAGTGTCCCTCAGCAATGAACATAGACATTATTTTCATTTTCTCTCTTCCCTGTTCCCCTCCTATGCACATTTATGATTAAATTTCTTTCTTATGACGCAACACACAGCTCGCTCAATAGCCAAACAACCAAGGACAAGGCCCAATAACGCTGAATCGAGCTGTACATCAGTCGCCATGGATATTAATCATGTTTTGGTCAAAGATGGCAATTTCCCGGAGCTGTGATTTTGAACTGTAGTCATAGTCGGAACCAGTGACAAACCTAACACAGCGAGAAAATCACACTCCTTGAAATCACACCCCATCACTACAGATTACCTGATTGGCCTTACGGCTAAAACCCACAATCAGCTAAAGCGGGAATGGAACTCCTGAACGTAACTCCGAATTAGCAGGCAAGCGCGCCTACCGCCAACAAACATAACTGTTTGCACGGGCGTGGGTTCGATTCCCGCTTGGGCTCATTACCTAGTTGAATTTTTTCGAGGTTTTTCCCGACTGTAAGGCGAATCCTCGGCTTCATCTCGTCAAATATCATCTCACTACCACCAATCTCATCGACGCTAAATAACAGAGTAGTTGATGCAGCATTGTTGAATAACCAAGTAAAAAAACTTACTTACAAATGGCTTTTAAGGAACCCGCAGATACATTGCCGCCCTCACATAAGCCCGCCATCGGTCCCTATCCTGTGCAAGATTAATCCAGTCTCTATCATCATATTCCACGTCCCTCAAATCCATTTTAATATTATCCTCCCATCTACGTCTTGGCCTCCGGTCTCCCAACTAACACTCTATATGCATTTCTGGATTCGCCCATACGTGCTACATGCCCTACCCATCTCAAACGTCTGGATTTAATGTTCCTAATTGTCAGGTGACGAATACAATGCGTGCAGTTCTGCGTTGTGTAACTTTCTCCATTCTCCTGTAACTTCATCCCTCTTAGCACCCAAGTATTTTCCTAAGAAACTTATTCTCAAACACCCTTAATCTCTGTTCCTCCCTCAGAGTGAGAGTCCAAGATTCACAACCATAAAGAACAACCGGTAATATAAGTGTTTTATAAATTCTAACTTTCAGATTTTTTGACAGCAGACTAGATGACAAAAGCTTCTCAACCGAATAATAACAGGCATTTCCCATATTTATTCTGCGTTTAATTTCCTCCCGAGTGTCATTTAGGCTACATTTGTTACTGTTGCTCCAAGATATTTTAATTATTTGCAACAAATCAAAACAGCAAAAATAAACATATTGCAATAACCTGGTAGGATTCTCGGGGATGGGGGGGGGGGTATAAAATATTGTAACAAACACAAATTAGTCCAGGCTGTGTTCGAAGTGTGATTTTCTTACTTCAAAAGAGACAATGGATCCAATTATCTGTGATTGGCTTACCCTTTCTTATTATTTTAAGTTAGAACAAAATAATGTTTGTGTTAATTCGTTTTAAAGGACATCAATCGCAAATAGCTTTCAAATTATGCTATTAAAACCCTTATGAACAGTAAAATTTGTTTTCTATCTATTACGTGTCCTATCTTATACTGTTTAGTTATGTGCACACCATAACTACGAAGTTAAAAGTTTGTCGGTATACTTTTGGTTCACTTTAAACTTCGAATCGTCCTCCACACAGAACCAAGGCCGCGTATGCAGTCAAAGTGCCTTACAGTGATACTAAACAGTACTGAGTATAGTACGTTCCATAAATATATTGCGTTTTTCAGTGACAAAAGAGTTTTCAATATTGAATCATATTTTCGTACGGGTACTGTCGTCGATCCCGATTTTCCCCACCTACTTCTGCTCGCCCCTCTGTAAAGGCTAATGGATGGACTGTCTTAGCTCTTTTCTGAAAACATTAAATTCTGTTAGGAATTGGGCGTCTACGTTATATTATACAACCGTTTAAAATAACTTGAATAAAATAACCTCCTTCCTTTCTACGACCCTACGACGTAACTACTTGGATGGAAAGTAGATAGCATGTCTAAGTAATTTTATCTTTTCGGATCGAGTAGAAGTGAAGATTGAATTTACAGTACGTCAGGTAATCTTTTATAGAGTAGGTACAGAATTATTTCCAAATAAGTTACTAGTACGAAGGACGTAAATGGTAATTAGAATTGGGTACAATAGTCTATAGTGCGATAATATGCACAAAATAACTGAAGCCTGTATCGAAATGAACGGCCACCATTTTCAAAAATGTGTTTAAATACCCATATTATGATTATTTTTCAATTTAACTTCATTCTCTAAATTGTACGCTAATGTGCTGTAGACAGTATAATATACACTGCATAATGAATACGTCCGAATGAATAGCTCAGTTGATGAGTAAAAACACTTATTGTTAATACAGTACTGTATTTTGATTAAACAAAAACCTAATGAAAACTATCAAACTCAAAATCGCGATATTTCCTAGTTTACGTAAATGGATGAACTACTTTTCTTCCCTCCTATACCTAGTAAAGTGATATGTTTGTATTTTACTTCAGTATCATCGAACTCCAGTCGTGGAAGGGGGTAGCAATGGTATAGCCAGGTTAATATTAGAAATGTTAGTAAAAATAAAATGATGTCTTTGTATTTAATAGTAATAAAGTTCCACATCATATCTTGTTTTGGCAATAATGTGGAGCTAAGAATAAAATTCCTTACCGTAGGTTTGCGTCATGTGAAATAACTTTGTTCATGAGCGACAGCACTTCTGGAAAAAATGTGTCTGTCGTTTCTTGTCCAGTCAAAAATCAACTCTGCTATTCTGCTGGTCGTAATTCTTGATTATTCTCTTATCAACGGGTCTAATGACTTCCGCTTAGAGCTTCCGCACCTCAAAAGGAATGTTTCACAATGCTACACTAATATAGCACAAGCAAGTCTTGATGGACTGTGAATGGAGCAGAGAGAATGGTATTATTTTTTTTTAACTTTTTTCCTATTTGGTGTAAAATTTTAATTTTTTGTACGTAGAGATCTCATGGCCATAGAAATTCAACCAAATATAAATATTTTGAAAAATTATTTAGGGACCCAAATTTGAAAAATAATGTACCCAATGCAGGATTTTACTAAAACCGACATATCTAAGCCATTTTCAAAGATAAATTCAAACAGTTTTTTTTACATTTTACTTGTAAAAGCATGCTCTGCAAACTGTCTAACAGAATTTTGATATTAGTCCCTACATTTGTGAAATAAACAATTAAAATTGAAGGACACTTTTTTGATTTCCTTTTCTTGAAAACAAACAGACATATTTTTAAAACTAAATCAATTAGCAAAATTCTGTTGCAGTGAAAAGTTTCCTAATAGTATAGAGAATGTATATTCTAAATTTCATGCGTGTAGGCCTATTTATAATAGTTCAGAAATTATATCCATTTTTTGTTTGGCAGTGTAGCAAAAAAATGAAGTTACCGGAAACAACAATCAAAGGAGTGTGTAATGTAAAAACCCAGAGCGCAGAAACTTTAAAAATGATGTCTCAACATCCGGTAAGGGCACAAATAC
>NC_091127.1:147274942-147507442 GCF_040183065.1 Periplaneta americana
TATTCACACGAAATATTTTGATGTTACCAAAAATATATTTCGAAACTTTTGCGCAAATACTCGTACATTTCTTCAGCATTCCTGATAATATAAAAGTTATTGTGACCATGCCGTCTGTGTACATCAGTTGGACGGAGTTACGCTTTAACCGACAATTGGGGGGGGGGGGAGATATTTGCACAAATCAGTTGATGGCAGGCTAATTTAACTAGGAAAAAAAATCAAGAATGCAATATCTGATTTTTGCTGCTATTTATAAGCAAAAATTCGTTTATTGCATAAAATTCATTTATTTATTTTGCTTTGAAATATTAACTCAACTGCTGGTCTCTCATTAAAAGTCGGTTTGTCTTTTTTGGTATTATTTTTGCTATTTTTTGTAATAGTATGAATGTTATAATACTTCTTGCATAAAATGTTTGATAAAAAACAGATTTATTTCAATGGCCAATATCTCGAAACAGGTTTTTGGCGCTTGGTCTCTTATTGCGTAACTCCGTCCAATTTCTCCTAAACTAATGGACGAATTTGGCTCATATTCAGTACCTACGTGTCAATATATTTGGAATTGATACGCATGACATATAATTTTAGTAAAAAAGTATTATGTCCTGATTTTCAATAAGAAAACTACAAGGTCATTCTCTTCAAGAATCCTCAGATGATTTCCTTCGTGATTTTTTGTATTATGTAGAATAAACTGCCTATTAAGTGGGTAACGCTACCATCAAAGTAAAAATTGTTTTGCTGTTGTTGTTGTTGTTTAGTCAACTGTCTGAAGACAGTTGTCTCATGAGTGATGATTTATTGGTGTCACTTATGAGATTTAAACCTAAGCCAGGAGATAATGGGGTAGGATGGCCAGTCCCTTTCCCCTTCCATTGCATACATCGCTGACTTGTAACATTACACTAATAATCAGACTTCACATGTATACAAACAATATTATTCTTCCTCTGACGCACCGTCAAGTGAGACATACTGTCTGATAATACATGCACAGTCTTAAAAATTTTTTTGTCGCACAGATTATAAGCAAAGCTCGGAACTTGGGGACTTATGTTTTTGCACGTGACTAAGCGACCGGACTTCAATGTCAACAAACTCCCGCTTCCAGCACGGAAGTACTGTCAGGTCTGGTATAAAAGTGGTTTCTGGCTGGAACAACATATTGATAGTATTATCACAGTCTAGTATATACAGTCGCGAAGCTCAATACGTAGTAAATATGCAAACATTAGGTAGTTGCTCACCACTAGGATCACTAATATCGCCTCATTACAGGCAATGCAAAATAGTACCGTCACAGTCTATTGTTTCTAGCACCCTCAAAACTCAAGCTTCGTGACTGTATATAGTAGACTGTGGTATTATGGTAGGTTGAACCACGTAATTTGATAGCATATGCATAATTAAAATAAAAGTAAGAAATATATAAAATTTACTGTTCTACTATGTACATTTTATTACAGTGTATGACTACATACATTCGAACATGTTCGAACCCATAACTTCTTCGTCTGTTAGTTAAACATGATTTGAAACGGGAAAAAACTTATTTCCACTTTCGAACCCATAACTTCTTCGTCTGTTAGTTAAACATGATTTGAAACGAGAAAAACTTATTTCCACTGAAGTGACGGGAGAAAACTTAATATACTGAATGTTTTCACTGTCACTGCATTCTTTTAGATATCCAGCAGTTGCTAGCAGATCTCGTATCTGAGAAAGATAAGTATATCGTAAATTTTTCTCGAAAATAGTTTTCAATTTGTGTGTCACTACTAGAGCAGGCTCCTCTACGACTTGATTCATGGCTGTGGACAAATTTTCCACCGATTTAAGGGACTGCAATGTCTTTCACCGTTTCCAGCCTCTAGTTTGTGTGTGGCACAACTTACAAAATATAAACTCTCGATTCGAAGAAAGTAATGTATCTCCTCCGAATTCCTCCACGAAATTCTTTACCTAAAACTTAGAAAATTGACTGTATTTTCGAATTTCTATAATACCCATTCGAATTCCTCAAAACAGACCGTTTACCTGTAATTCTCTGAATGACATTGGCTTTGACATGACAGGGTTTCCTCATCCGTCTTCTTGTCATTTGATGTGACAATTTCTTAGTACACATGACTGTCCCTGAGCACTTGCAGCACGAGCTTTGTGTTCGTTGCACCTGTAACCTTACTCACGCAAATGACACACAAGTCTCCAAGTTCCGAGCTTTAATTATAAGTCTCAGAAAGGAGGCAGTGCGTATGACCAGACATTCAACGAAACAAAACTATAGTCGCCTCGCTGTTATTCCCGGCGTGACTCCTCCTCTTTGCTTAGATCTTAGGAAGTGAAGGCTCTATAAAGTCTAGGTAGGTAGTATCGTTCGCCATTTTTGTTCTTTCGTTGCCGAGCTACCATACGAGGAATCTATTTGCTACACCGTTAAACATTATCATGTCGTAGCTCCTATGATAATAAATCAAACGCACTGTAATTCAGCAAATAATTGAGCGGCAAATAACGTCCTCGTGTGCTTTCTGCGAACGCCAACGAAAGAGCCAAAATGGCGGGCGATTATATTAAATTTATCGAGCCTTAAGAAATGAATAACGTCTTCCTCAGCGAATCACAAGACGTATACGTTTAAATGTAGCCGACCTGCAACGCGATTGGTTGCCGGAAATTAGAGCGACGGGACTATAATTTTATTACATCAACTAGACCTATCGCGAACCAGGTCGCTCGTCCTGTGATCATGCGCACTGTCTCCTTTCTGGGGTCTATAATCTGTGCGACAACATTTTTTTGTAAGACTATAGGCTATATCAGCTAGAACCTCAATCAGAGATAATTGTTTTGTTAAGGGAAATTAATTATTATGTAGGTCTATAGAGAGTTATTTTACTTTTCGTTGCGAATTTTGTTAAAGACCATAGTCAGTTCTTTCCTCCCCCGACCGGAAGTCTGGTAGGCGTACTAGGAGGGAGCGGAGCAGAGAAACTAAGTTCAAAGACTAAGCACACTTTAAACTCATTTGTTACGCATAAATTAACGCTAAAGCAACATCTAATATATTTTAACATGAATATCATTTTTGTTATTAATGACGCTGTATCAAATACTAAGTTATTTAGCGTCAATGGAATTAATGATAGAGAGTATTTTACGAAGCCGAGGATTCAGAATGGATTTACCTGACATATACCTTACAGTTGAGGGAAATCTCGGATAAAATCTGAATCAGTATGTTAATCCAATCCGGAATCGAACCCATGCCCAAGCGCAGTTCTGGATCAGCAGACAAGCGCGCCTACTACCTGAGGTACTGTACGATTATTTAGTCCTGACAGTCGCCGGAGATGTGCGCGTGGGACAGGCGAGTCCATTTAGTTACGCCAAGGGGTGTTTGGGTTATTCACTCGCTTGCCTTTACCGACTGCTCGCCCTTATCTCTACTCCGGAACTCTCCCCACTCCTCCGGTTACTTCCCCTCTTTCGCGTCGCTGAGCTGTCAGGATTAAATAATCGGTCTGTACGCTGGTGGCTTATATCAGGCTTCCTTTTAAATGAAGATGTTCGTAAGTAGAACAATAATATAAATTATTACTATAATAATATAGTCTACTATAGCTTATTTGATGTGAATTTCAGAAAATAAGGAAGAGAAGAAAAACAGAAGTAGATAAAGATGAAGAAAGGACAAGAATGAATAAGGTGTGAAAGGGAATTGTGGGACAAAGAAAAGTAAGCAAGATGCGAAGAAAGAAGAGAAACGAATGGATGGAGATGAACAATTGATCGTCGACTGAATGAATTGATAAATGAAATAATGACTAAAATAAACAAAGGTTCCAACACCATACAATGTTAAGACATTTGTCTGTTGATCATATCCTTCACGATTAGAATGCAAGAAACTGAATAAATTACGAATATAAAAGTAAATACACACAGTGTTTTAATTTGAGGGAGCGTATAAAGCAAACCGATTTAGGTATGAGGTTTCACACCTGTCTAGCTACACTCCCATCTATCTTGAAGTTAATAATCGTATTATTGAAGTTAATAATCCAAAATATTAAAACAAATGTCATGACCAAAAACAAGATGGTCACAAATCTAACTGAATTGTCAAACGCTTAACTTTAAATTATTATTTTTTTTTAATAATTTCGAGAGAAAAATTGTTCCGGGGCCGGGTATCGATCCCGAGACCCTTAGCTTAGCGCACGAATGCTCTACCGACGACACCGTCACAATTCTTCCTTTATATCCACACAACTCAAATGTGCTGACAAGACGTCAGAAACGCAACATCGAGTGCACACAATTCTATGTGACTTACATTGTGGCTTCCCGTTAACGTACCCATAGTAACGAATATATTATGCAAATCTGGCTTTCAGAGTCCCGGAATCGATACCCGGCCTCGGAACAATTTTTCTCTTGAAATTAGTTTTTTTTAGTAGGTTATTTTACGACACTCTATCAACATCTTAGATTATTTAGCGTCTTAATGAGATGAAGGTGATAATGCCGGTGAAATGAGTCCGGAGTCCAGCACCGAAAGTTACCCAGCATTTGCTCATATTGGGTTGAGGGAAAACCCCGGAAAAAGCCTCAAGCAGGTAACTTGTCCCGACCGGGAATCGATCCCGGGCACCTGGTTTCGCGGCCAGACACGCTAACCGTTACTCCACAGGTGTGGACCCTTGAAATTATTCAAGTCTACTTCACAGGGAGCTTCTACCTGAAAGCTAGATTAACCTGGATGTTGATACAGCGTCGTAAAATAACCCAATAAAAAAAAGAAAAAAAAAAGAAAAAAAAAAAAGAAAGCTAGATTTGTATACTTTCTTTTATTCAAACGAAGGTGCTTTAGGTTTCAAAACCTATTCTTATTTATACCATACTTACCAAAATAACTGTCTACGTACACATTCAAAACAGTTGTCTTGGAGCGTATTCCGAATCTCACCGGTGAGCAATCCGATGGCATCACGGTGTTCCGAATTCCACCGATGACGTCATTGATGCTCCACCGGTGTCGCACCGGTGCCATCAACTTGCAGAGGTGGTGGCAGTCTCTATCAGCCGCCATCAGTGAATCTGATTGGTTCTTGTATAGGGCGGGAATTAGCAGACGAATGACATCGTGCACTGTTGTGTCATGGCGGTGTGTTCTGCTTTAGTTCTGCTGTATTGTTTGTAATGAGCACAAACAATATGTTAATGGCTTATGAGCGAACATATCAACGGACCAGTTATTACTACCGGTTCAAGAAATAAATTGTTTATGCTATCTTTTCTTTGAACGAGATGGGAGTACGAAAATTTCGCAAAATTTTGCTAGCGTAGCACAGACAACAACTCGTACAGTCGCCATGACAGCCATCGATCCTTCCAGCAGTTTTGTTCCTTATTTCGCTGCAACGTGACGTCATTGATGCCACCGGACCGGTAAGATTCGGAATACGCTGTTGGGCATCGATGTCTGTTACTAACAATGTCTTTTCAGCACTCTGGCATCAATGTTGTAGCCTACATTTTTTTTACACAAAGAGCTATCAACCGAACATTTTATCAGCACAACAAAAGTGAGAGATAACTTTGCGGACAAAGGAATTCCCATGTTCAAATTTCAGCACTCTGGACATCAATGTTGTACTTTTTTTTTTTTACACAAAGAGCCACCAACCGAACATTTTATCAGCACAACTAAAGTGAGAGATAACTTTGCAGACAAAGGAATTCTCATAAAAGATAATTGGCTGTAAGGCAATAAATGTTATTACTGTTTAAATTTTATTTACACACATTCTTTGCTACTTATCTAGCTTACACAGCTTGCAATGAAAGAGGTCATTTATCTTATGTTCACCTTCGAAGACCTTGATCAATGCTGACCAACTGGCCAGATACACAGCTACTTGTCAGTGTCTAGTATTGACACAAAACTAGGAGGCTGCCATAGGGACAAATCCGTAAACTATGGAAGTTGTGGTCGTTTTAGTGATTATGAAAATAACTGTTACGATTTGATGTTTCATGTCGTCCCTCTTTTTTGGATAATCGAAGCCTTAGATCAGTGATGTCAAAGCAATCGCATTTTTTCTGACCTTGACGTCGTGCGCGGGCATTAAGCGCTAGGTATGCTAGGAGGAATAAGCAGCCTGTTGGATTAAGAAAACAGTGGTGCACAAACTTCAAACGGAACGTGAAATTTTATGTCGTTATTTTTATATGGCTTTTTTCTGTTTGTTATTTTCTATATTGTCTGTAAAACAAAAGTACTAACACCTATTTCTTAGCCTAATATTGCAGTTGTGTTTTAAACGCTAATAACATAATAAAGAGTAAACTTAGCTAAGTTTTCTCTTCCTGAAATATTTCCTTACCAAGAGTTACCTCTCTATACATCGCAGCTGAGGGTTGGGCTAGGCGTCTGACACATCATTTCTGACTCGTTTATGGTTTAAAATGCGTTTACTTGTTTGTGGTCGTTCAACATATCCGCTTGTGTAATTCTGCCCACCCTTTTGTTTATTCTTCTGATTCAGTTTTCAGACCAATCACCATCTGATACATGTTTGCAGGCGCAATCATTTAAATCAGTTGAACATGTTTATCCATTAGTTAAACACTGTTTCGTCCCCAACGTAGAACAAATTGACAAACTGTCCGAGCTCTACGGCGTGCATGGGGAACCCGACCTCAGGGATCTGAATGAATTAACAGGTAACGGGTAAATTAACACCTCCAGGTACGGGGCGGGATTTGACTAGTTCCCCAACGGTCACTTACATGTATGTAAGCAATATTCTATTGTCTGAATTGATATATGCGTACGACCAACAAAGAGTGGTCACGCATTAATTTCTTGTGTTCATCCCCGAAGTTAGCAGTTGGCACATTTTTTGGACTTTTCCGACCTGACGTTAGACTAACTGGTATTTCCGAATTGGCTCCCAGATTAAAATAAGTCATCCGAATTGGCTCCCAGATATTTTCGGATGTTACCTATAAAGATAAGCAATTCGCGTCCGACTAGGCTCCCACAAGTTGATGATTTTTGTGGTTACGTGTTAGAGACTTATATATCTCCGTCCTCGAGTTTCCCGCCTAAAATTTGGGATGAACTTTTGGATTCTATTTGGATTATGGACTAATTGCTGAGATTTTTCCATTCAAAGTTGAATTCACAGTTCCATTCCCCTCATCCCAACATTTTAAATTTTATTCATGTTTTAATTCTTTGATGGGCGATCATAAGGGTAAAAGTCAATTTTTGGCGAAATTGAGATATGTACAGTTTTGTCATCATCAGCTCGATATCTATGTCTGGTAAAAAGAGTACAAAACCTGCTGTAGAACGCCGCATTCTCTGATGCACATAACAGTATCTTCAAAATCATGTACGATGTTAAAGTTTTTTTTTGCTCTCCTGTAAAATAAGTTTTTTTTGACTTGTACTCTTATGATCGCCAATCAAAGAATTAATACCCAAAGTAACACATAATATCAGACTGAACAGCAAGAAGAAATACGGAAGTAAATCAAAATTGAGAAAGAAAACGTTCTTAAAACTATTACGGAAGAATACATACGACTTGATTTTACATGGATGCAGTTTTTTAAAAAAGTGAACTATACATTTTTACCACAAATTTAAAACAAACGAAGCTATTGGCTTAAGTACTGATTTACTACAACACCATTTTTAATCAGACCTTCGTATTGTAGGAAAATAATGTAGTCTGGGAAGAAAAATACTGATGCACTTTAGTCGCTTTGGAGCCAATTCGGATGTAACTGGGAGCTAATTCGGATTTTAGAACTTTATAATTTAGGAGCCAATTCGGATGTAACCGGGAGCTAATTCGGATTTTAGAACTTTATAATCTAGGAGCCAATTCGGATGTAACCGGGAGCTAATTCGGATTTTAGAACTTTATAATCTAGGAGCCAATCCGGAAAATGGGAGCCAATTCGGATGTAACCGGGAGCTAATTCGGATTTTAGAACTTTATAATCTAGGAGCCAATCCAGAAAATGGGAGCCAATTCGGATGTAACCGGGAGCTAATTCGGATTTTAGAACTTTATAATCTAGGAGCCAATCCGGAAAATGGGAGCCAATTCGGACGCACCCAGACTGACACTTGGCGGGATTCTCAAGACGTGGGATCTGTACGACATCGTACCTATACATAAGACAATGCAGGGTATCACATTGAATCCGCTCGGGCGTGGGTTTGATTCCCCCTTGGACTGATTACCTGGTTGGGTTTTTTGTTTTCCACAACAGTAGGTAGGCTAATCTATGGTGAATCCTCGGCCTCATCTCGCCAAATATCATCTATCACCAATTTCATAAACATTTAAATGTGCTTAAATGCGACAGGCTCATGTCAGTAGATTTACTGGCATATAAAAGAACTCCTGCGGGACAAAATTCCGACACACTGGCTAATATAATCTCTCCAGTTGCGAGCGTCGTTAAATAAATCATAATTTCGACGCTAAATAACCTTGTAGGCCTAGTTGACATAGCGTCTTTAAATATCCGGCTAAAAAAAAAAGGACATCACATTGACAACCGACATTCATGTCGTAGGCAAATTTCAAGCAACCACAATCTGACTACTAATATTTTTTCATATACCAGAAGGACAGAGTTTTACACATACCAATTTTCATTATTGTACAAGTTACAGTAATGGAGGAAAAAATGTTGAATATTCCCAAAAATGTTACTACTGTAAGCTGTACCTAACCCCTTAAAGGAATAGCTGCCGATACTTCTAAAGATCTCTCTGTTACGCTTGCGTGAATATGCACGATGGTATATAAATTTACAATCTTATTCACAGTACTGTTGGTTATTTTACAAATAGACTAAATAATGTACTTAAGAATCCTTTTCGTCCTTATCTTTACTCTTAAATACAATTTTCGTGAATAGGAAAATAATACTGTACAGTACGAATATCTGTTTTATGTGAATATGTTCGAAATTAATCATAATGGTAAAAGGAGTGTGGGTTATTATAGAAATCTAGGGACTGAGCGATGCCGGAACAAATTATTCGCATAATGCTTATGCTGATTGTGTTCATGGTGGTGATGATGAGGATGATGATTATGGTGGCGGTGATGATAGTGATTACGATGATATATAGCAAAAGGACAGTGTTTTACAGATACCAATTTTTATTATTGTACATGATACAGTAATGGAGGAAAAAAATGTTGAATATTTCCAAAAATTTTACTACTGTAAGCTGTATCTAACCCCTTAAAGGAATAGCGGCCGATACTTCTAAAAATCTCTCTGTTACGCTTGCGTGAATATGCACGATGGTATATAAATTTATTACAATCTTATTCACAGTACTGTTGGTTATTTTACAAGTAGACTATAGTAATATACGTTACAAGAGCGGTATGTTGACGTTTTCATGGTCCAGGAAAAGATTGAAAAAGCGAAACGTAGTTGAGCTTTTTTAATTTCCGAGAACATGAAAACAAACATACCGCTCGTGTATCGTACATTATTTTGTGCGAAGATCGTTTATTACATACCTGAAAGACGAATTTCTAATTAGTTGCAATGAAATCTCCATGTTGGCTTCTGTTTAATGACGGCAACTTCGGAACACCAAAATATCTTTCTTCAACATTGTTGCTATAAAATGTTTTCTGTGTTTACTATACTCCAGCAGGCCGTGATATACGTCTGCCTCCCCCCCCCCCAGTCTATAAATGCGAACTTAAAACAAACGGTAAGGTTATGTAATGATTTATTTTTCATTTTAATATTTTAACAATATTATTTATATAACATATTGCAGTAATAACATCGGCATCTGGAATCTTGTTGATTTTTTCACGACTTCCTTAATGTTACTTGTATCAGGAATGCAGTAAGTTTCGTGGAGTAGTAGACTTTACTTAATTTTTGAAAATCTTTAAAAACAATAATTAACATTGAAATTTAGGTGAAATTGCAGTGGTAAGTTTCCAATTTATAATTATTACTATGTTAAACGTGTCTAAAAATAATATGTTAAAAGCCTAAAGCAGTAAAATGAATGTCGCGCTTAAGCGGTAAGAAGAGGGAAATTGTTATGTGTGTTACGTTGGGAATACTGAATGTGGTATTTCACACTTACCGCGTATTGGTTCTGTGCGGAAAACAAGCAAATACGCACGATCTCGCACAAATTAAGATCTCGCTATAAATCTCGGATCCTTTCTATCTTTGTCATCACTCTTAAATACAATTTTCGTGAATAGGAAAATAATATTGTACAGTACGAATATCTGTTTTATGCGAATATGTTCAAAATTAATCATAATGGTAAAAGGAGTGCCGGTTATTATAGAAATCTAGGGACTGAGCGATGCCGGAACAAATTATTGGTATAATGCTTATGCTGATTGTGTTCGTGGTGATGATGAGGGTGATGATATGGTGGCGGTGATGTTGGTGAAGGTAACTGGTAAGTAAGTAGATTATCTCTATAACTGCATGTAGGCTAATTCTCATACCCACAATGTATAGTACTTGTGGTAGGAACCACACCGTTACAGCCAATTTTAAAATACAGCTTGGAACATAACTAACGGACCGGAAGAAAAATGTCAAGTGGATGTAGCTGGCTCGATGTAACAAATATAAATCCTTTGAATGTGTAAGAAGGACGCTGCCTCGCGACTCAGAAGGAAAATTCTGACGCAGAGTCCGTATCATAGCAACGGTTTCCGGTCAATATAAGAGCAGCACTGATTTAATTGCATGTCTATCAAACTAATTTTAACAGAAAATCAATGTGTGTTTCAGGTAGGTTAAACTTTCGCGAGGTTACATACACGACCTGACCAAAAACGTGTTATTTGGAGAGTAAGTTGGTTTCGTAATAGACGGTCTAACATTTCCTGTCCAACGAAACCTGGCATAATAGAAAAATTATTAGATTCCTCGCATATACTGTATACTGTACCTGAAAATAGGCCTCAGTCGCCTCAAATTTTTATTGAATTGAACGGGTTACATCAGCTTCTTGCCTATGCGAATGACGTGAATATGTTAGGAGAAAATCCACAAACGATTAGGGAAAACACGGAAATTTTACTTGAAGCAAGTAAAGCGATAGGTTTGGAAGTAAATCCCGAAAAGACAAAGTATATGATTATGTCTCGTGACCAGAATATTGTACGAAATGGAAATATAAAAATTGGAGATTTATCCTTCGAAGAGGTGGAAAAATTCAAATATCTTGGAGCAACAGTAACAAATAAGACGACACTCGGGAGGAAATTAAACGCAGAATAAATATGGGAAATGCGTGTTATTATTTGGCTGAGAAGCTTTTATCATCCAGTCTGCTGTAAAAAATATGAAAGTTAGGATTTATAAAACAGTTATATTACCGGTTGTTCTGTATGGTTGTGAAACTTGGACTCTTACTTTGAGAGAGGAACAGAGATTAAAAGTGTTTGAGAATAACGTTCTTAGAAAAATATTTGGAGCTAAGAGGGACGAAGTTACAGGAGAATGGAAAAAGTTATACAACACAGAACTGCACGCATTGTATTCTTCACCTGACATAATAGGAATATTAAATCCAGACGTTTGAGATGGGCAAGGCATGTAGCACGTATGGGCGAATCCGGAAATGCATATAGAATGTTAGTTGGGAGGCGGGAGGAAAATAGCGCAAAGTAGGAATTAATATGTCCTTCGTGCTATCCACCGACTACTGATAGTTTAAATAAATTGAATATTAATTGATAATTTTAGCTGTATTTTACAGAATGTTTACTTTAACCCTCATTACCCATTTTTGACTTACACCACTTCTGCTCTGAACGGCTCATATGATCTAGGAGAGGATGCAGAAGTGATTTACGCTAGAAACAAAATTAATTACAATTTTCGTCACAGATGAAAATGTGGCGCTGCAGAAGCAATGCACACGTGAAAATTGTAGGCTATAAAATTTATAGATAGGAACAGAAACAAGGCAAAAAAGGTAAAACACATGAGAAATCTATAACGTTAACAAATGAATTATCAAATAGTTATGAAATTTTTCAATATGCTATTCCATTTTTAAGTTAATTACCGTATTGATTCTCTTGAAATTAAGGCCACTACTCTTCCAGTAACATATTGCATACCGCCACGTTCTTTAAAGTCACTTTACGAGCCACTCGTAAGCACTACATGAGACCTCACAAAGATAAAATATTTATTTGAAAGACTTGTATATGACATCTACGAGTATACACAAGATCTCACGCATGAAGAAATGATTTGGAATATTTGTATATGAGACTTCACAGAAACTGTACGCAGGACCTCAAAGAAGATCAGAAATTGGTTAGGAAAACCTGTACAGTAGATATCACATAAACCATTTTCCTGTATTACGTGCATAAGACCTCACAGAAGATCAGAGTACTTGTAGAGTAGTGGCAAAAAAAACCAGACCGACCCTTGTAGTTGATATCAGAGCCTTGTTCACTCCAGAGCACTATAGACTGATAACTAAGACTTTCGTGGTTCGAATCCTGCTTGGAAGGAAACTTCTTTTTGTTCCTTATGCAAATTTATTCCCAATACTTATCGATTGCTGGTAAAATTCATGTTCTGGGAGTAATCAATCAATCAATTAATTTAGGGCATTTCAAAACCTAAGAGGTTTTTAGCCTCATTCACAATATATCGCCATTCGTCTCTGTTCTCTGCATCTTCTTGTCGTCCTCCCACTGTACAAAGATTATCATATACTTGGTCCTGCCAACGGAGACGAGGTCTACCAAGAGGTCTCGTACATCTTGGAGAATAGTCAAAAGCTTTACGTAGAAGAGAGTCTTCATCACGCCGTAGAACGTGTCCAAGCCAACGTAGTCTTCGACTTTTTATTAAGGCTATTATGTCCGGATCTTTATAAATATTCCTTAGTTCCCTGTTGTTCAAAATTCTCCATGTGTTATTTTCTTGAATGGGACCAAAAATCTTCCTCAAGATTTTGTTCTCAAAAGTAAAAAGGGATTTTGTTGTTGTTTTTTTTTTTGTTAATATCCAAGTTTCACAGCAATATAGGAGAGTTGCTAGGATTGTTATTTTATAGCATCTTAATTTTGATAATCTAGAAAAGAGGTTGGAACTAAGCAATTTATGAAGGGAATAGTAACACTTATTTGCCGTAACGAATCCATGTTCAGTTTCTTTCCCAAATAAACCTGTTTCATTAATTATACTTCCTAAGTATTTAAATTCAGTAAGTTTTTGAAACTCCCAATCATCTATTATAGGTGACTCTCTATTATTTGAGGTACGTCATATATTCATGTATTTAGTTTTATCTGAATTAATTTTTAACCCTGTTATTCTTCTTTCTTCTACTAGGAGACTAAAGCAGGAGTCTTCATCTCAGTGCACTATGGTGCAGGCACACTTTCCTCGCTAGCTCAGTTCTATCTCTTGACAACAACTGTGCAGCAGAAGTTGGGGGGGGGGAGGAAGATTCAGGTGATGGCAGTGGCGTCCGTTCACTTGTTCAACCCTTTTAATGCCTCTAATAGTTATAATGAAAATAAAGACGGAAGAAGCATGTACTTAATTTATTTTAAGAGGAACTGTGTAATAAGTAAATCACTTTTCAGTTTAAGACAAGAAACAAGTTGTATTTTTCCGTTATGAATTGTATCGGTTTTGAAAGTAAATAGTTTTTTCTCATATTAAAGTAATTGAGAGCTTACAGACCTATAATGCATTTGCAATGTTACGAAATGTTAAACAAATCGAATCCATTAGTAATACTTAAATCATTTCATCCTATTCCTTTGTTCAAGTTTCGTCAATAAAATAAAGTTAATTATCCATTTTTTATCGGACACTATATATCACAAAACCGATTATTTGTTATTATGTATAACATATGAAACATATTGTCGTTTCTGTTACAAGACTGAAGTAGACCTAAATTATTTTATTACAATGTAAATAACAAATGATAAAAATTATTTTCGCTCATCATTAGCATTGGTTTTCCTGGATTTTTTAATTCCTTTTTCCCTCACTAACTCGTCAATGTTAGATGTCATTATTCGTGTAGAACACAATCGAAGAAGACATTGTAAATTGTGGTCAGAAAGTTGGCTTCTGTGATGGCTTGGCTCGACACTACTACCTCCTCAGCCAGCGTCTCGGCGATTCGAACTAGTATGCAGGCCAATTGACGATGGCTGGTCTAAAAAGTTTCTTGATATGTTCTGGGAGTAATAGGCTAAGTTAATTACGTAGTAAAATATCGCTGTAATCGAAAAGTATTGGGAATAAGTTTGAATAAGGAACAAAAAAAAGTTTGAATAATTTCGAGGGAAAAATTGTTCCGGAGCCGGGTATCGAACCCGACACCGATCCGATCGGTTAGAGTTCCCGAGTAGCTCAGTGGTAGAGCGTTGGTACGTTAAAACAAAGGTCCCGGGTTCGATACCCGGCTCCGGAACAATTTTTCCCTCGAAATTATTCAAATCAACTTTACAGGGAGTTATACCTGAAATCTTGATTTGCAAAAAAAAAGTTTCCTTCCCAGGCAGGATTCGAACTACGAAAGTCTTGGGGTGCTATTCATAGACATTTCGTTAGCCTGCGCTACGAGCGTGCTAAACTAGCCCCGGCTATCGACTGGTTACCTGTACGGGATTCATATCATATCATATCATATCATATCATATCATATCATATCATATCATATCATATCATATCGCTAAAACTGGTTTATGAATACGAAAAACGTTAGTTCACTGATCATCCACCGGAAGCCCGCGCTAAGAATGTCTATGAATATGATCCGTAGTTACCAGTCTATCGTGCTCTGGAGTGAACAAGGCTCTCAAATCAGCTACACGGGTCGGTCCGGTTTTTTTTTTGCCACTACTGTACATGAGACCTCACAGAAGTAAGACGTTGGCCTCTCACAAAATCTGCATGATGACCTTTGGTCGCGCAACAAGGCATCCTGTTGTCCAGATGGGGAGTTCGATTAGGGATTGTTCGTTGGCGGAAGCGAGGCCGACAGAACAATGCATGCTCGTTACAACTCCTATCCGGCGCGGCGCTATGGATACGGACTCGGGCCGACAGTCACCCTGCTCCAATATTACGATAAATCGACATAAAATCTCAAGTGAAAGGGATTGCTTTCCATTCAGCCCCGATTTGGAGATATCTCATGTTGCTCCCTACTTCCAATTCCTATGCTATAAACCCCTGCAACTTTCTTAGTAAAATAAAGTTTTCGAACCACAGTACCGCTATACAGAGTAAACCGTAAGTAATATCATTAATTTCAGGGGGTTATTCTTTGAGATATTTCAGACAAAAAAGTTTAATACAATTTTGCTCGTATTTGCTTCATTTTCGAGATAAAAACTGTTTTATATCAAACATCTCATAACGTGTTTTGAAAAAGCCATTGATTTAAGGCAGGCATGTCAAAACCCTGCACGTTGTGCAGTCGCGCACATTGTGCACTGGTCTCTGTGCAAAGTGCAGTTCCTACTCCCCTACCTGGAGGGAGTGAATCGGCTTGGAGGGGAACGCGACAGGGTTGTACGGGTGCTCATTGAGCTGTGATTGTGAATGCGTTATGAAAAATAAAGTGAGGAGTCCACAGATATAACGGAGAAGAGAAATCACGAATCATATAACATAACTGTTATGATGTTTTCCTCAGCCAACAGTAATTATTTTAAAATGAAAGGCTTTCATCATATCATGTGGACCTAAGAGTGATGTGAGAATTTAAATCAGATTAGTAAAGTTCTTAAAATATTATATTCGCCAACTCTTATTTCTTAATTAGTACTCTCACGGCAAGACAAACAATGATGTTGTTTTGGAGTCTGTACTAACACAGCCATGAATGGTTAGACGACTTACAACTTTTATTTGATAAGCTGATAAGTGATGAGAATATTGAGTGAAGAATACATATGAGGGTCTTGAGGTTGTAAGGGAAGGAAGAAAGCAACTATTTGTAAAGCGAAAAAATTTTCTCGAAAAATAATACATAATGGCGAATTTTCCATCTCATGTTACTATATTATCTTAATATACTTACGTTAATAAATCTTTAAACCTGACATAAAGAA
Organism: Periplaneta americana; assembly: GCF_040183065.1. Classification (NCBI taxonomy): domain Eukaryota; kingdom Metazoa; phylum Arthropoda; class Insecta; order Blattodea; family Blattidae; genus Periplaneta; species Periplaneta americana. The sequence goes on from NC_091127.1 coordinate 147,291,112, forward strand.
AATGTCCTCGCTTCACAGCTTGTGAAGTACTCTTTTAACTCAATTCAGTAACGCTCCCAACTTGCTGATATTTGCTCTCAACGTTTTCCAAATAAACTATATATAAATTTAAATTCAAGCTTAATTTATCCAATTTATTAATAATAATGTGAATTTATATTAATATACAGCAAGGAAATGATTCCAGTGTAAAAGCCTCACAATGTCCTATTGCATGTAATTGCGAGTAAAATATTTTCTTTAACATTTGTGCACCATTTTTGTTGTTTCGAAATTACTGCAATATTTATATTTTCTTCAAATACTGTATACAAATCGTGTAAATAAATTATTCTTTACAAAAGACTGCTTTGTGAATTGTAACTGAGCAAGTCTGTTGTTTCTTGTGTTACAATTATTGTCAAATATAAACACTGATAATAATTGTGTTTTTTCCTTCTGCTAAGTATGTTTATAATGTCCGAATGTCAATTTAATTGAACACTAGAAGTGCAGAACAGATTCTTGTACATCCCTCCCGCTAAGAACTGATAAGAGCAACACGTGAATGACGCAATCTGCACAGACAGGCGTTCCGCGCACATATACTGCACTTTCAGTGTCTGATTTCTGACATGCCTGATTTAAGGTATACATCGACTCTAGAAATGTCAGATTTCTTCAGAATGTTGGTAAATAATGTTTTGCCTCACCAGGAAGCTCATTTCTTCTAGTTTTCAAACACATATAACTTGTACTCATTATCTAAATAATTTCATAATTATTTGGGTATTTATAATATAAGTGCACTATACTTTCTATACCTTACGCCATCTTCAGTGCCTGTTTTCTTCTATTTCACATTTTTTTACATTTATTACCCTTCCGACGGAGAAAAAGTTGACTTCCAATTCGGAAAAGACTTCACTGAGATACCAAATTAAAGCTTAAACATGTGGCTATGTTGTAAACAAGTTCCTGGTTTTCGCGCTTTCTGTAATGTGGAGTCAAAAAGTGTGTGTTCTGACCCAGGGTAAAACTCCTTTCGTCAAAATAATCCCCTACGTATGGAAAAATGTTACTTACCTTGAACCATTCAAAAGATATGCCAAATTATATACCGTACCTAGTATTTAACACGCGAAAACAAAAAAACTACATATTCCGAAGTGATATAGTATTAAAATTTCTGTAATCAAGATGTATAAAATTATTATTTTCAATCTATTATAAAATTATTTTTTTCCAAAAATATATAAATATACATTTTTTTCTGAAGTGCTTATATAATTTGACATATATTGTGAATGGTTCAAGTTAAATAATTTGAGTATGTAATATTCTCCATATGTAGTGGATCATTTTGACGAAAAAAAGTTTTACCCTAGGTCAATTTCTAATGGAGTTAGGTAGGTCTAAAATGTTAAGTTATAAAAAAAAAATCTTAGGTCCTCAAAATTCGATTTACAAGTTTGAATTAAATAAACTGCTTACTTTTCTCCCAAGAATCATGTCACCAAAGTTTGAAAGATATTAAGAAAGAAATGTCCTAAGGGTACATGTGTACCTTAATTCTCAATATACTCAGTCACTTTAAGAGAGCAGATTATTATGATCATAAATGATTTAAAGAATTTTAGTTTTCTCCTTTAAATATACAGAAATTTGATGCGAACAGATGTAACTTTTCGTTCTGCAAATGAATTTTAAAAAGTTACATTCGTCCGGATAAAATTTATGCACATTTAAAGAACAAAACTAAAATTCTTTCTATGATTTAGGCCTATTATCATAATATAATATTCTTCTCTTAAATTAACTGAACATATTAAGAATTCAATGGCTTTCCCAAAAGACGCTATGAAATGTTCCATATAAAACAGATTTATCTCGAAAAGGAAGCAACAAAAACGAGCAAAATTGTATTAAACTTTTTTGTTTGAAATATCCCAAAGAATAACCACCTGAAATCAATGATATTACTTAGGTTCACCCTGTATATTAATACATACTGGTAACACCATCTTATTTGTTACATGACCTTGTTGAAAAAATAAAATCAAGAAAATAGTGGTCAAATTCCATTTTGTGTAAATTGTCATACAAATAAAGACTCCATTTTTTAATAATAAAAATGATTACATGTCACGCGCATAATTCCCGGGTGGATTGACTCGTAAATGCTGAATATAAATAAAATTCATCCATTAGTTTAAGAATAATCGCTGTACACCGATGGACGAACAAATAAACGACGAGTCAAAGGCAATGAGAGATGGTGGAAACATGTATTTTTCGTAAAAAAAATTTGCAACACAATATTTCGTCTTTATATTTTATGTAATCTTAATGAGAAAGTAAAAAAAATAAAAATAAAAAAGGAAAGTGTAACAACGACTCGGCTCAACTAACCCATCAAGACTGTTCAACAGTAGAAAGGTAACATGGAAATCATGGCGGGAGAAATTAAACTACCCGGAGGAAACCTGTCATAATTAATCTCACTTGGATATACAGTGATCACTTTGGAGCAAGCCGGTTACCTGTCTGAACTAGGGTTGAATCGTTTCTAATGACCTGGAGGTTTTACACGAGCGCACACGCGTGCAGACAGGAATGCGGGTTTCCCGGAATGCACAAACCGTGAAGGAGTTAGAAGTCATTTTCTCGTCTAACACAGAACAGCTGGAGATGTCCTTAATGAAATGTACTTTCTACAGACGTACGCTAGCAATTATTATGCATTTATCTTTAATATTTGAGTACCTTTTTAACCTCAGAATTAAAATCTTTACCTACATTATTCTTCACTATACGGATTAATGAATAAGCTTATTCTGCCTTCATTGGTTTCCCAATTACTTTTCCTAGGCCTATCCATTGCTTTATAATTTCAATAATACTTACTCAGTTGGGTTTCTGACATACTTTCTAGCTGTTATCATTATTATTCTCACTATATATAGGCCCTACTATAATTTGATAAGTAATGGCAGCAATGCTGTAAATCAGTGCTTCTAGCGGTGATCATTGGAATCAGAGCAGAGATTCATTCATAAACCTGCAGCATTGGGTAGTATGCATGAAGTACAGGGACATCATTTTATTTTTACTTCAATTTTTATTGTACCTGAGTTTATGAATGTACTTCACTCCCACCCCTTCTACTAGTAAACTTCCAACCGTTCACGACACAGAGCCGAGGGTGCGTAAGTAGTACTGTACTGAGTTATTGAGTATAGTACGTTCCAGAAATATGTTCGCGTTTTCCAGTGACGAAAGAGCTTTCAATATTGAATCATATTTTCGTACAGGTACTGTCGTCCGTTTGCCTACGTCGAATCCCGGTTTCCCCCACCTGCTTCTGTTCGCCCCTCTGTTAAGTCTAGTAGCTGGGCTTTCTTATCTCTTTTCTGAAAACATTAATTTCTGTTAGGAATTGGACGTCTACGTAATAATATACAAGTGTTTAAAATAACTTAAATAAAAGGGCCTCGTTAAGTAATTAACTGTCACGTGATCCCCCCCTTTCTACGACCCTGCGACAAAACCACTTGAACGGACAGTAGATAGCATTTCTGAGTAATTTTTTCTTTTCGGATCGGGCAGAAGTGAAGATTGAATTTACAGTACGTAAGGTACTCTTTTATAGAGTAGGTACAGAATTATTTCAACATGAGTTACTCGTACGAAGGACGAAACTGGAAATTGGAATTAGGTACAATAGTCTATAGTGCGATAATATGCACAAAAGAACTGAAGCCTGTATCGAAATGAACGGCCACCATTTTCAAAAATGTGTTTAAATATCCATATTATGATTGTTTTTCAATTTAATTTCATTCTCTATATTGTACGCTAATGTGCTGTAACAGTACAATATACATTTCATAATTAATACGTCCCAATGGATAGCTCAATTCGTGAGTAAAACACTAAGTGTTAATACTGTACTGTATTTTGATTAAACAAAAACCTAATGAAAATTATCAAACTCAAAATTGCGATATTTCCTAGTTTACATAAATGGATGAACTACTTTTCTTCCCTCCTATACCTAGTAAATGATTTGTATTTTACGCCGGTATCATCGAACTCCAGTCGTGGAAGGGGTAGCAAACGGTGTTTCCTGTTTCAATCGTTAATAGAAAGGTATAGCCAGGTTAATATTAAAAATGTTAGTAAAAATAAAATGATGTCCCTGTAGTAGTACAGTGGAAGCTCTTAAGTTCGACAGAAATCAAGTTCGACATCCTATAGTTCGACTGCTTAGGTAGGAGAATTAGACACGCCCCTATACGGGCACTAAGAAATGGGTTTGCCATTTGAATGGGAATTGGTTCTGTGTCTTGTAGTGATAATTTTGTTGAAGGAAAACAGAATATTTTATTGATTAGGACATCCATATTTAATCATTGATTTTAAATTAATGAACTCTTCTTTTTCTAATTGAGAATTGTGCTGTTTGTGAGACGGAACTGTCGAAACCCACTGTGGTACTAGAAGCGCATACACAAGTCTCGGGGCGGGCAGGAAATGCAAGTACAGTACTGTATTCGTTGATGGATAACCAATAAGAATATGTATTCATTACACCTGCCACACTCACCACCCTTATTGGATTGAACTTTCAATTCTGTTTTGTCAAACTTAAGAGAGTCCACTATATTATCCTTTGCTTTGACTGTAGAAGATACTTCAAGTAGACGTGTATACTTCGTCCTGTATGCATAAACCTGATACTACTACTAAGAAGTATTTACTAAACGACGGTAGTATAAACTATCAAGATTATATCGATTATTGATAATACTTCGGGTTTATTCGTTAAGACTCGTTGGTTTTCCAGTCATTTATGTGAATTTCTTCGTGGGCAAATTGATTGTTGTCCTCAAAATTAGGTCAGTTTAACAAGAAAATGGACAATTACGACGAAGTAAGAAGTGTACGAAAGAGAGAATGAGAACAACTGCTGTTTGTTAATCTACTAAAAGAATGCCCAGCATTATTAAACAAGTCGCAAAATCCTGCCGCAAAAGGTGATTAAAAAAACGCCATCCAGGCTATGAAAGTTGAGTTGGAGGTTTACATAGGGAAAGAAATTGACGGAAAGCAAATTATGAAGAAAATAAATTACATGAAATGTAAAGTAAATAAATTACACATAAATCAGACGGACCCAAATGTTAGTCATTTAGATTTACATGTAATCTAAAATACTGTACGCACACGGAGTATTTTTAATGGAAATTACATGTACTATGTATTATAAATACATCACAGAATCAGTTTGCTAAAACTATATTATTTTAAATAACAATAACAAAAAATCAACTAACAGATATAATTACAGTTATCTCAAAATCAGCATTTGAATAGTCCATTACAAAAATTGATCATATAATTTAACATTTTTTATTTGTAAAACCTTTATAACTTCTTGTAGTCACGTTTGGATGGTTCTTGTCTTTCCTTGCAGGAATTTCCTAGCGCGGATTTGCATAAGTTCTGTCATTTTAAACAGTACAAATGCTTATATTAAGCTAACGAAGTCTCAAACATAGCAGACTACGATGTTTCTTAGTTTATACTTAGAAGTATATACTTCTTGTTATACATACAAATAGTAGTTTGTACTATCATTTCTAGTATAAACTAAACACGGCCTTTCAGATAAACTTTCTGCTACGGAGGAAAGAATTTACTATGGTTTTTATATACAGGGACATCATTTTATTTTTACTTGCATTTTTATTGTACCTGCATTTCTGAATGTACTTCACCCCCACCCCTTCACTAATGTCCTTGCTCCCGTCAGACACACAAACTTACGGCCGCTGTTGCGTTCGAAGTCTTCAAGCCGTGAAGTAAACACTGCAGTGTATAGTGTGTTTCAGAAATATGGTTGCGTTTTCTATAGAAGAAAGAACCTATATTAATATCGTACTAAAAATTATATTGAAGAAACGATAAATTCAATTTCAGAGGATATGATTCAAAATGTTTTTAATAATATGCGTAAAGAATTGAAGCCTGCATTGTAATGAACGGCAACCATTTTCAGCAAATTGTTTAAAAATTCAGATTAGCTTATTTTGAATTGAGGTGGCTAGAAGCAAAGGAATGCTAGTGACATTTTTAATAACATGAGTTAAGTGCATCCAGTGTAGGCAAAAGTATCTAAAATTTTAGTGGCAAAGGGATATTTTAATCGCATCACACATTAAAATTTAAATAAAAATTTCACCGATTTTACGAAAGCTTAAATATGTAAAACCCATCTCAAAAGTAACTTAAGTGCACTTACAGGCCTTTACTTATGACCCCCTGAATTTAAATGCACTCTCCATATTGTATGTTAACACCAATAATTAATATGCTAAATAAAGTGGACATTACATAACGAACATAGCCGCCTGAAAAGTTGAGTTTTTGAAAAAAAAAAATGTTACTACTCTACCGTATTTTGATAAAGTCCGTAAAAGTGATCATCAAACTGAAAATCGTAATATCGTATTTCCCTACAACATAAATGGATACACTACTTTTCTCTCCTCCTATACCTAGTAAAATGATTTGTTTACATATTGCACTAGCAACACCAAACTCCTGTAATGGAAGGGGGCAACATGTTTCCGAGTATAGCCAGGTTAATGTTAAAAATGTTGGTAAAAATAAAGTGATGTCCCTGTATATACTTCTTGTTATACATACAAATAGAAGTTTGTACTGTCAATTCTAGTATAAACTAAACATAGCCTTTCAGATCAACTTCCTGCTACGTAGGAAAGAATTTACTATGGGTTTTTATGCATAAAGATCGTAGTTATACTACGAAAATCTTAGCAATAGCATTTACTTCAACGTTATGCATACCACCCGCTGAAAGCCTCGAAGTAATCACATTTTGTAAATACTGTAAATATTTCTGATTTGTAGTAAGTAAGACAGCTTAAAAATTGTTCAGTAGGTACAAATAAAGGCGCTTCATAAAATACAAGTTGCAAGAGGAAAAGAGCAACTCAATGCTTTAGGGCATTACAAGAAGGTTGTGGGAGAGAAGTCCTTCCATACCGAACTACTGCAAGATGAGTGGAAGCGAGGCATTCGCTTTCAATCAAGAGTTGGCATCTAACAAGTTTAGTTCGATCAGTGACAGAGATATTCAGAAATGATGCTGCAGATGGAGTTCATCATCTTCCAAGGATTTGGGAACGTATTGTTGATATGGCAAGGAATTAATAATATAATATAATATAATATAATATAATATAATATAATATAATATAATATAATATAATATAATATACTATAATATAATATAATATAATATAATATAATATAATATAATATAATATAATATAATACAATATAATATATAACATAATATATAATACAATATATAATATAATATTAGTACATTATGCAACGAGCCTATAATGATAGTAATTAAGACGCAAGCATGGATATTTATGAAACGAGCGCAAGCGAGTTTCATAATATTCATACGAGCGTCTTAATTACCATTATACGCAAGTTTCATACGACTTTTTATGCTCGACCACATTTCTAACTTGAAATTATTCAGATGTATACATTTTATTTGTATCTGACAAGATCGGAAGTGACCTTGTTCTAGGTCGTGAATTGTGAGATGTGCGCAGACGCGAAAGTACTGATTTTTTTCCGAGGAACAATAATGTCATTGACCTTGATGTAATCCCGTTAAACTTGTTATAACCTTGATTATCGAATTCGACATTGAAAAACGAGATGACAAATTGAATTTATTTGAATATTATTTACAATTAACGCTAATTATTATAGTAACAGAACATAACCTTCTGCGACAGTATTGGATTTGCAGCCTCCGTGGCTTTTCGCTAATTCTCTTTCGATTGCATATCCGAGAATAATCGATACTTGCGGTTTTATAACGGTACAAAGCTGACTTGTCATTTGCTGAACACCTGTAAGCTGAGTCGTCATTGGCTGAAGACCTGTACTTTAATGAGTAGGTGTACTTTAATGACATGCATTAAAAAGGACTGCTACCATTAATGTAATTACTACATTTCGGCGCGGTCGAGCATAAAATATAATATAATATAATATAATATAATATAATATAATATAATATAATATAATATATAATACAATATAATATAATATAATATAATATAATATATTATATATAAAACAATTTCAAAACAAGCTTGCTTTAGGCATGATGGACTTTCTCATTCCTATAGCCCTTTTTTTTATTGCAATTAATTTTCTCACTTTCCACGTTTTATTCTTTAGAGTTCTACTTACAGTTACGCAAATTCTCTGGTAGTTATACATTTCGTTATCAACACCGCAATCTTCATGGTGGCTGGCATCACTGTCAAGGTAGTTGAAGTGGTTGTCCTGTTTTCTAATTTTATGATTCACCACTGTTTATATAGATTATGCCTACCGCTCCTCTCAAGGCTGCCACTTTGGTTTTTGTTTTCGTTCACGATGCCTTCTAAGAGTGTTTTCGCCGTGTTGAATTATTAATAGGTAATCAACGAACAGAAGTTTGTTTCCTTATTTACCTCTCTCGCGATAGTACAGTATTTTAAAAGAATATGAAAAGCAACTCTCATGGATTATTGTGTGAAGTATTTTCCCAGAATTCCATTGCAATGACTATAGGAGCAATCCGGTTCTATCTGCAAAAGAAAAAGTTTAATATCTGACAACTTTTGAGATTTGCGGTGGACGAGTTGCTTGTTGTTGGACAGATTTCATTGAAATCACTTCGATTTTCCCAGTATATCTTAATGATTTTGAAGTTTAAAATGGCCGCTGTATGGTTTACACGTTTACAGAGACAGAAGAGGTAACATAATCTTCAGTACAAATAGTCATTCGGAAATTATTTGAAAGGAGTTTCCGGAAGAAAAAACCATTTTGTAAGAGTTCTGATCATTATTAGCGTGCAAAAGTTGTTGACTCATTGTTTTCGCAGTATTCGTATAATTTACATACATACAAACGCACGTACGCACACACACATATATACTGGGTGTTCAGTTCAAAGTGTGTCATGGCTCGCTGTAAGCCGTTATGTGGCTAGTCGATGAGCCTAGAGAATTCAATCTTCCTACACTTCCGCACAGGTGTATTACTTATGCGCCAGAGAAGTTGCCTAGCAAGTACGGCGTTCATTCAGAAGAGTACTTACCGATACGTACGGTAACGCCGGTAGTGGCAGGAATGTGAACTGTTTCGAAACATGTACTGAGGTGAGTTTTTTTCTTACTGTCGGGATATGGGGAGAGGGTTAAGACGATTACTTATGTATTTGTTGACATTAACTTCGACGGTCAACATGGACACGGAGCATTTGATTTGTGTTGTGGAATGTTGCCGTACACAACCGTTGATAACAAATACCCTGCGTACGACTTGGCCGCGCAAAACGCAGTTCGAAAGAGGTTATGGTAGCACACAGACCGTACAGACCGCCATCTGTTGCTACGACGTTCAAGTTATACTATACACGTTCTCAAGTTCAGATTGAACGCCTTGATTAATAGGCAACTTCTCTGACACTAAAGCTAAAACTCGCTTCAAATCGCTGACTCATCAACAGTGACGTCATGATACACTTTGAAATGAACACCCAGTAGAGTGAACCCTAAGTAATGTCGTTAATTTCAGATGTTATTCTTTGAGATATTTCAAACAAAGTTTAATACAGTTTTGCTCGTTTTTGCTTCCTTTTCGAGATAAAAATTGTTTAAATGAAAAGTTTCATAGCGTGTACTCGGTCAGTCATTGATTTAATTCCCAATTCAGTCAATTTAAGAGAGCAGGATATTTTGATATAATATATGACTCAAAGAATTTTAGTTGTGTCCTTTAAATCTGCAGAAATTTGATCCAAAGAAATGTAACATTTTAAAATTCCTTTTCACAACGAAAAGTTACATTTATTCAGATAACATTCCTGCAGATTTAAAGGACAAAACTAAAATTCTTTCAATAATTTATTATTGTAATATACTATTCTCTTAAACTGACTGAACATATTGGGAATTAATTCAAGTTTTCCCAAAATACGCTATGAAATCATCATCATCATCATCATCATCATCATCATCATCATCATCATCATCATCTTCCTAACAAATATTAGGCCAAGTGGCCTGTTACGGTCTCAAACTAGAATTTTCAGTCCATCTCTTCCTTGGACGGCCTATAGATCTTTTGCCATATGGATGGTAATGAAACAGTGCTTTTGGAATTCTGCATCGATTCATTCGTTCGAGATGACCCTTCCACTGAAGTTGATATTTGCTGATGAATTGTATAATGGGTTCTATTTGAAGTTCTTGCATTATGTCCTCATTTGTTTATGAACCCAGCGAGTATATCCAGCTGATGCTCTCATAAACCTCATCTCACTTGCTGTTATTCTACTGACATCTTTATTCTTCACAGTCCACGCTTCACTACCATAGCTTAATACTGGCTGTGCTTAAGGTTTTATACAAGCCTATTCTTGTGTATCTTTGTACTAGTGAAGGTTTCATGATTTTATTAATGATTCCCATTTGTTTTATTATATTTACATATACGTAAATGAAATGTTTCATATAAAATTTTTTTTTTCTCGAAAAGGATGCGAAAACGAGAAATATGTGTCAAACCCTTTTTGTTTGAAATATCTCAAAGAATCAATCAATCAATCAATCATACTCCTGTATCTCCTCATGAGGAGCATAGGGCATTCACAAAGTGCCTCCATCGGACCCTATTTGTAGCCAACTTCTTCACTTCGCTCCAAGTTTTCCCCTTCCTAGCAATTTCTTCCAAAACTGTTCTCTTCCATGTATTTTTTGACCTTCCTCTTGTTCTACTACCCTGGGGGTTCCAATCCAAAGCTATTCCTTCTACTGCTCCATCTTACTTCCTTCTTGTGTGCCCTATCAAATTCCACTTTCGTTTTTTTGATTTCTATTGTGATTTCTTTCTGATTTGTTATCTTCCATAGTTCTGAGTTTGTGATTATATCTGGCCATCTAATTATCTCAAAGAATAACCCCTTGAAATTAATGACATTACTTACGGTTTACCCTGTATAAATAATGTAGAAAATTCACACTTTCATAGGTAACAAACATAGCCGTACACCAACTTGTCCATTTAATTTTATTGGGTTATTTTACGACGCTGTATCAACATCTCAGGTTATTTAGCGTCTGAATGAAATGAAGGTGATAATGCCAGTGAAATGAGTCCGGGGTCCAGCACCGAAAGTTACCCAGCATTTGCTCGTATTGGGTTGAGGGAAAACCCCAGAAAAAACCTCAACCAGGTAACTTGCCCCTAGCGGGATTCGAACCCGGGCCACCTGGTTTCGGGGCGAGACGCGCTAACCGTTACTCCACAGGTGTGGACTCACTTGTCCACTTGTTCCAGTTTTCTATTTTGAAGAAACGGGCATCGGTAACAAAATCATAACATTAAGCAACATTATTGCAATGTATGGTACCTTAAAACAGAGACTCAAAACTATGGTGGAGGCAAGCAAAAAAATGTCATGAAGATCTGACAACTTGACCGCAACTAGAAGAGTTCCAGTGAAATCTTGAAAGAGAAACAAATTCAACGTTCTCTTTCTTACCCTGGGGCAGTCGCTCGTCTTGCCGACAGAGAGAGAAAAGAAAAAAAAAAAGAGTCCAAAAGAGAATAAAATATAGAAGCAAGCGAAACAAACAAAGGAATGTGTTCCAGTCATGAGCTTGTTGACGTGTGCAAACAGCCTGCCTTATTGACTGTGAATTATAAATGTGCGAGAGCGATGCGGTCTTGGGCCGATTTCGTGGATCTGCTCAACATTTGAGGAAAGAAATAAGGCAGCGACAAGCCAACAAAGCCTCCACGTGGTCCGCGGTCCGCTACTTCACTAATTAGTAAAGTTCTCAATTCGGTTCGTGGGCTGTTTAAGGTAACAAAGTGAAGGAAATCAAACCTTCAATCTTGGTAATTGTTTACTCTTTAGATAATTTAAAATTATAGAAAAGTAACCAATAATTACAAAAGAGAAAGAAGAGACTCGGTCTGGATGACTGAGTCGGTAGAGTGCTGGCCTTCTGTGCCCAAGATTACGGGTTCGATCCCGGCCTAGGTCGATGGCATTTAAATGTGCTTAAATGGTACAGGATCATGTCAGTAGATTTACTGGCATGTAAAAGAACTCCTGCAGAACAAAATTCCGGCACACCGGTGACGCTGATATAACCTCGGCAGTTGGGAGCGTCGTTAAATAAACCATGGTTTATTAAAAGAGAAAGAGAGACAGAGAGAGAGAGAGAATCGAACTTATAATTTGTACACAATAATATATAATCTTTTTAAGTTGGTTATTTAACGACGCTGTATCAACTACTAGGTTATTTAGCGTCGATGAGATTGGTGATAGTGAGATGGTATTTGGCGAGATGAGGCCGAGGATTCGCAATAGATTACCTGGCATTCGCCTTACGGTTGGGGAAAACCTCGGAAAAAACCCAACCAGGTAATCAGCCCAAGCGGGGATCGAACCCGCGCCCGAGCGCAACTTCAGACCGGCAGGCAAGCGCCTTAACCGCCGGTGGCTAATACATGAATAAAATGTGAAAGCTTCTGAAAATAAAGGAGCTAGCTCCTGAATATATATTAGTTTTGTCGTTCCCTAGTAAAAATCTTTTGTTACATATAAACTGCCTTTAAATAAATAGTTTGTTATTGTTATCAAATCCAAGTCGTATTTTGTACATGAGTAGCCTACTATTCCTTTTATTTATTTTTTTATTTTATTGGGTTATTTTATGACGCTGTATCAACATCTCAGGTTATTTAGCGTCTGAATGAAATGGTGATAATGCCGGTGAAATGAATCCGGGGTCCAGCACCGAAAGTTACCCAGCATTTGCTCGTATTAGGTTGAGGGAAAACCCCGGGAAAAATCTCAACCAGGTAACTTGCCCCAACCGGGCCTACTATTCCTGTTCACCGACTTTTACACATAGGTACACGAATAAACAGATGTAAACATGCAGTACCGGAGCGTGTGGAGAGACGTGTGAACTGTTGACTGCAACTTGCTCTCCGAACCCAAGCGAAGCTAGTATGATCGATGTATACCTAACTTGTATTCAAAGTAACCAAATGCAGGACTCACATATACATCACATATACAGGGTGTTAAAAATAACGTTTACAACATTTCAGGGATAATAGAGGAGGTAAAAACAAATATCTTTTGTAAGTGACAAAACTTCGGCAGATACGCCGTTTATTGTGTACGTAAGTGTTAGTATAATCCATAAAGAACAACACCAATTGTCGTTTTAGAGGTGGTATTCAAACTGCCGTCCATTGAAGACATTGCACAACTGGTACCTTCGTACTATGGAGTGTCTGCAAGAGCTCAAAAAGGCCAACATTGTCTCGAATAACATGTGCAGCTTCAACAACGCGAGCAACTAAGTCTTCTGCCGTATAGATCTTTGTCTCATACACACAACGTTTCACGTCTCTCCACAAAAAGAATTCCAGTGGGTTAGGTCCGGTGATCAAGGTGGCCACGGTACTGGCCCACCCCTGCCAATCCAACGATCGGGGAATGTAACATTTAGTTGGTTCTTGACATTTAGGTGGTGTGGAGGGGCACCGTCATGCTGAAACCATATTCGTTCTCTGATGTTCAATGGGATATTTTCTAAAAGTTCTGGTAGGACGTCGCGTAGAAAAACAAAATAATTATCACCATGGAGACTGTTAGGCAACAGATAAGGCTCTACAAGGTGGTCATGCACAAACAGAACTAACCAGTGTGTATTGTGACGGAAGTCAACTCATCTATCCTTCAGGCCATCTGGCGGCAAAACGGCGCATCTGCTAAAGTTTTGTCACTTAAAACAGATGTTTGTTTTTACCTACTCTATGATCCCTGAAACGTTGTAAACATTTTTAAAACTCTGCATACAGAGTAATGGACCACAGCAAGTCTAAGTGAAAGGGTCCAACCCTCGAAAAGTCCAGCCAAGCCAAGCTAAGTGGGCAAATACCCCGGAGATGTGCCTAAAAACCACTTTCTCGATAATTATTCGAAGTGCTGAAATTGTGTTAATGTATCACAAGGGAATTAAACAGAGAAAAGTAATATTGATAAAAATTAGAGGGGGGGGGAGGTAGCATATACAAGAAATATTACGAAAAAGAAAAACAAAGGAAATTTGTAGGTATATGAGAAGGAATGTGGAGGAAGTAGAAGTGTGAGACGAAAACAGTAGTAAGCGACAAATGTTAAATGACAAGTAATGAATAATAGCTACAATTCTCCGGACAAGGAGACTGTGACGTCACCCCCGTTACTTCGCTTAAGCGGAGTTTGAGGAGCGATAACATCGGAACTGCTTGGAGGGAATATTTTATGGCATTTAATCGCATTATCATTAAAATAGAAGAGCGGCGGAAACTCTCACGATGAAGTAATCCAATATATCTCACAGATGACTCCAGTTTCGAACGCCAAGTTCTACTTTATTGGCACGCTTTGTGATTCTAGACAAATAGAATCGGGTGGGAGGCAACAGGGTGTTAAATAACTTTGTTCTTGTACTACTTGAGAGAATAGTGAGCCCCGTACACAAGATTTGCAGCCAGCTGGCTTAGTATTAAGGATACCTCAGATTATGCTCCCAGATATGATTGTCCTAAATATTTTGTAAAGTTTATGTTTTTCTAGTCAATTTCACTGGAATGAGAACTAATACGCGTATAATGCACAGGTTGAAAAGAAGCCTGATGCGCGGTTTGATGTAAATATTCAAGAAACATTTGTCTATAACAGTCATGTCAATTGATGCCCATAGGCGCAAGCGCGCGCTTTAGAGCTCAGGAGAGCATGAGCGCTTTACAGAGGAAAGGAAAGGGACAGAGGAGAAAGGTAGTATATGCCGCTTGGTCGAGCTATATACAGGGATGGTCAGCACTGATTCAATTGATAAAGAGAAGAGAACTTATTAAAACTGTATCCATATTAATTTTTAGATTTGTCTGAGAAGTATAAGTGCATTATAAGAATGTCAGTTTTAATTTTAATGCTCATTTTTTCACAAGTTTGCTTTTTTTATTCAAAAGTAATATTTTCTCTACATTATTTTTACAGAAAAGTGAAATTATCAGATATGTTTGTTTAGTAGCCTTACAAGTACTGAAACAATGTTTTTGTAAATCTAACATATCGTAAATACGTATAACTGAAGATAGTGCATTACAAATTTTGAAAATATTCGCATGCAAAATGTTTGTAAGGAAATTAATTAAGAAAGCAATTATTGTTACATCATAAGCAAAAGATATGTGCCCATGTGTTATAAAAAAGTCAGCTCTATAGCTTCAGCAGATTTCGAGAAAATAATTTAATATTCTGATGATGGGAAGTTGCACATCAATATCATCTTAAGAGTTTTGTTATATAATATTAATTACAGTTAAAACATATACCTAGGTAACTTTTCTTTGTACTATAATATTGTTTTGATTAGTTTATTGATTACTTTTACAAGGCTAAATGTACCATCAATATCAATTCCAACTTACCATGTCATACTCGATCTCTTTCCTTGGGATATCACTTTCTTCAAGAATGATGTGTTTCATCCAGTTACTGGAGTATATTTAAACTACTATGGAATTTATGTGAATATTCCTTTTTAAATATTTATCATGTCATTAACGCTTAAAACACAACTGCAATATTAAGAGATTGGTGTAAATACTTTTGTTTAGAAACAATACAGATAATATTAAACAGAAAGAAGCCATATAAAAACAACGACATAACATTTCACGTTCCATTTGAAGTTTGTACACCACTGTTTTCTTAATTCAACAGGCTGCTTATTTATATACATAATCCTTCCTCTTTCCACACCTAGAGCTTGATGCCCGCGCACGACGTCAAGGTGAGAAAAATGCGCTTGCTTTGACATCACCGGTTTACAAGATCATGTCAAAAATTGAGATCCTGTCACTGTACAAGAAGGGTTGTTATCAAAACATTATATAAGAGAACTAACATACGTATAATGCACAGGTAAAGAAGAATGCCGTGCGGTTCTATGCACACATTAAAGAAATATTTGTTTATAAAATTATGTCGAAAAATTCAGATGCAGCACTGCAGAAGAAGAGATGCTATCGACCAATGGAAATTGTGCTTTGACCACTTAGTATATTACACTGCAATATTAGTTTCATTTTAATTAACAGGAATTGGACAGTAAATGTAAAACGGAATGGAAAGTGTGGAGCGCTGTGATTTGGAGTGCGTTAGACCCCACCTATTAAATGAGAGCATTAAAAGGGTTTAGTTATGTTATATTGATTAATGTCGGATATCCCACATATTCCAGTTTCCATGGAGATGTTTAGCCCCCGACATGATAACACCCACACCGACAGCTTCGTCTGCCCTGCAAGTTCAATCAGAACACAATTCCCACAGGCGCTCTTTTGATACACTCCGTTCAAACATTCGTTCGATTTGACCATAATTGGAGTATGTCAAACATTTCGCAATCAAAATCTCTCAAATACTCCAATTCTAGCCGAAGTGGTTGGATTCGTGGTAGGGAAGTGGGGATCTGTTTCTTTCATGTGGAGTATGTATGTGTGTATTAGTGTCGTGCATTTCATTTCAAGCTCTATATTATTTTGGTTCAAGTTTGTCGAGCGTGACAAGAACCGAAGTCTGCTTTGAAGAAGGGGATCTGTCACAGCTCGCTCGGACTCGCCCCTTGTATGATCCATGCCCTTAAAGTTTGCTGGCGTCTCCTATCCTCTCCAATCCCTTTATGCTTTTACCTGAGTAAGGATTTTAGAACATTGGAAATTTATCTTTTGAAGAGGCGGAGAACTTCAAATATCTTGGAGCAACAGTAACAAATATAAATGATACTCTGGAGGAAATTAAACACAGAATAAAGATGGGAAATGCCTGTTATTATTCGGTTGAGAAACTTTTATCATCCAGTCTGCTGTCAAAAAATGTGAAAGTTAGAATTTATAAAACAGTTATATTACCGGTTGTTCTTTATGGTTGTGAAACTTGGACTCTCACTTTGAGAGAGGAACACAGATTAAAGGTGTTTGAGAATAAGGTGCTTAGGAAAATATTTAGGGCTAAGGGATGAGGTTACAGGAGAATGGAGAAAGTTACACAACACAGAACTGCACGCATTGTATTCTTCACCTGACATAATTAGGAACATTAAATCCAGACGTTTGAGATGGGCAGGGCATATAGCACGTACGGGCGAATCCAGAAATGCATATAGAGTGTTAGTTGGGAGGCCGGAGGGAAAAAGACCTTTAGGGAGGCCGAGACGTAGATGGGAAGATAATATTAAAATGGATTTGAGAGGTGGGGTATGATGATAGAGAATGGATTAATCTTGCTCAGGATAGGGACCAATGGCGGGCTTATGTGAGGGCGGCAATGAACCTCTGGGTTCCTTAAAAGCCAGTAAGTAAGTAAGTAAGTAAGTAAGTAAGTAAGTAAGTATTTTAGAACAAATTATGTGAAGTTTTATTTAGATCTAAGGAAAGGTCATTTTTATTAGGGTAGATGAGGGTAATTGTAAACAGGGGGTGATTGTAAACAAATGCTGTGAGAAATACAAAACTGTCAATATAAAAATTTTAATTCGGGGATTATTTAAATTAACAAGTTGGCTAACCTACAAAGCAGTTTGGCGCCAAATAGGAGTAACTGCTTAGTTGTGAACGAATGTTTTGTAAGAGTCTACAAAAAAAGTTGAGAAAGAATTTTGCTTCACCTTCATTTTTGGTATTGTAAGTAAACGTACAGTGCTATTTTTTTTTAAGAATATGTTGTTTTTATGAGTAATGTATAGTAGTTAACATTTATTACAATGGTTTTGAGACCTTCCATAACCTCAGTTCATTAAATTATGCCGTGTTTACATTTGCCCCATAGTTTTAATTGCTTGGGGGCAATTGTAAACATGTTTTACTACGGTTACATTTCGTACTTTTCAGTAATCAAAATGCCAAGAAATTATATTAGAAAGATGCCCCCACCCAACTACACTGTAGAGAATTTAGAGAGGGTTGTCACAGATGTGAAAAATAGTAACTACAGTTATCGTGAAGCTCAGGAGAGGTACTGAGTTCCTATATCCGTCATATATCATAGGTTAAAGGGACGAAATGTATCAGTGACCAAAATTGGAGTTGGAAGGAGTACAGCACTTTCTTTTGAAAAAGAACAAAAAATGTTCAGTGTCAGAGAGCCCGTGCGGAAATTGGTGTTTACAATTACCCCTCTCAAAGGGGTAAATGTAAACAGGTGGGGTAAATGTAAACTAGCAAGTAAAAGATGAAATAAGTCAATCTTATTATTTTAAACCCATTTTCAGGGAAAAGGAAGATGTAAAAATAACACAATGTTTCTTTGTCATGCTTACCGTTAGTGAGGGTTGTGTAATGTTGAAATATATTTGAAATCAGTGAAAAGTGTTCACAATTACCCTGGCCTACCATACAAAAATATGATTAAACATCGACAGAAATATACGTACATTAGATTCCAGTCGTGGCAGTTGTGGAAATTAAGCGAACCATTTCGCGTAAAATAAGCTTCGTTCGTCAGATCTTAAGTGCGAAATACTAGTCATTTACATGTAAGGCTATGAATCACTGAATGAAATGCAGTCTACAGTTACAGTAATATGGTAGAAAATGTTGAACATGCTAATACTGGTATGAGTACATAACTATTCACGCAAAGTTGTATGAACTAGTGTGGCACACACATCTGGCGTCCAAGACTATAACCCGAATATTCTCTACTTTTTACCGTAAGGGTGAAACCTAACCATTTTCCCCAAAAGGAGCATCTTCTGTGAATCTCTGGAAAAAGAACTACGGAAGATACTAGTGAAGTGCTTTGTGCGGAGTGTGACATTGTATGGGCAGAAACATGGACATTACGACGAAGTGAAGAGAAGCGACTAGAAGCATTTGAAATGTGAATATGGAGAGGAATGGAGCATGTGAAATGAACGGACAGAATAAGATATGAAGCTGTGGTGGAAACAGTGGATGAAGAAAGAATGATACTGAAAGTGATCAGGAAGAGAAAAAGGTTGAGAACGGGAGAAGAGTTCGGGGCAGAGAAGATATCAGATGATAGACGACATTAAGATATGTGAATCATATGCAGAGACTAAGAGGAAGGCAGAAAATAGGAAAGATTGGAGAATGCTGGGTTTGCAGTGAAAGATCTGTCCTGGAAAAGAACTGTATGCATGTATACTACATATGCTAGTACTATATAGATAGATAGAGAGAGAGAGATAGTGATTTTTTATTTGTCAGGTTGCATTTTCTTTTTCCAGCTTTGTTTCGAATTTCGGTACTGGCAAATACCACAACTAGCAGTTACTTTTTGACTGTGATGTTTACAGCATAGTTTACTTTTAATGAAGCTGCCACGTTAATTTAATTTAATTTATTTATTTAAATTCAAATATACAGAATAAAGAAATATAATTACAAAATATACAGAATAAAGAAATATAATTACAAAACAAAACAAAGAGAAATACAACTAAGATAATATAAGCA
This sequence comes from Periplaneta americana, assembly GCF_040183065.1. Lineage (NCBI taxonomy): Eukaryota > Metazoa > Arthropoda > Insecta > Blattodea > Blattidae > Periplaneta > Periplaneta americana. Next base: position 147,310,771 of record NC_091127.1, read on the forward strand.
ATATACAAAGAAGATACAGTAGTATTAACAAAATTTGAGACCGAATGAGCAGCGCTCGTGCTCATTCGCAGTTCAGATATAATATTAAAATAAAAAAATAATAATAATATAAATAAATAAGTAAAATAAAATAGGAACTAAAATATAATTACAGCGGCAATGAATGAAAATGAATAATGAATAATGAAACCAAAGTTTACTAGAGAGCGTTAGTTGAAATATAAACCTAGTAATAATATTAATATCAATATTAATAAATATTTCAGTAATAATTAATTAAAAAACAGCATACATTTTATAGTGGTATTCGGTTTTTTTGGAATTCGTTTTAACCATTTCACGTGGACAAACAAAATAAACTTTTAGGTTAAGTATAACCGAACGAGTAGGCTCATGAATATCGGATAGGATTCGCAGTAGGAAGGTCCTTGGTTCGATTCCCGGACCGACCAACCTGACTGTGGTTTTTCCGTGATTTTCCACAGATACTTAGGCAAATGTCGGGTTGTATTTTCCAATGCCACGGTCCATTTTCCCTTCCCCTCCCGTGTAGAAAAAGAATTTAGATTTTATATCATATCATTCATCTTTCTCATCTCATTCAATAGGCACACTCAGGTCAAGACGCATGTCATCATCCGCAGAAGGGGGCGTCCTCTCCGCAACCGTTCCTGGGTTCCCAGCCTTCCGCAATATCTCTGCCAGGAGTCATTCCTTAAGAGTACTTCCAATGGCGCTTCGACGCCTTGGAAGGGCCGTTGGAATGGATCCTGTGCTGCTTGTCACCTTGGCGGTGTGAACTTAGAACTGGGGAGGGCAGGAGGATCCCATTGGGTGAGCGGGTTAGGGGTCACATGCGGCCGGTGGGCTGGTACACTCTCATCCTCATTCATCCCACACACTTCGGGGTGCACAATAGCCCTCAGTATGGCCGACGTGCAAAGGGTTGTCCTAACCTGCCCGTCGTCACCGTGACCTAACCTATAATCTTTTCGCTGTAAGAAAAACCCTAATGTAAACAATAGCACGTGCCTGAAGTGAGGTTTCATTGGCCGCTGTTTAGCGCCATAGATTCTCAGTACATGTTCCCGCCCACTGTTGTACATTCTGTTTCATGTTAAACATTTCCTGTTACTCGTCAAGTAGGCCTAACCTCACTAATATGCATTCGTTTGCTTAGGAAACATTTACTTTATAATTACTGTAATTAAATTAATTTTAAGTATTATGTCATCACAATGAGCAGTTGAGGATGCAGAAGCCATACTTCAGTACCATGTGCTTACGTGAACAACTACGAGCTCAAGTGACGCCAGCTTGTTACAAGAACAGACTACCTCGGTATTACTGTTGGTATTCATCCGCGTTCATAGTATATAACAAAATATAAAAGTAGCTTTTCTTTTACATGGCGTTTCTTTATGAGTGAAGTTAAATGTTTCATCGTATTGAACAACTAGAATTAATTTTTTTTATTTTCAAATAGTAGAAAATTGTGGTTTTCAAATACGAACTATATTTTCCTGCGCCATGTGAGTACTTCGACTGGGAGCCAATCACGGGTATGACAGCAACGTGCTTATGTTTACATTAGGATTTTTCTTACAGTTAAATGTCATGAATCGTAAACTGTTCAGTAAAACCAATGAATTTCATGTTGCCAGACAAAATATATTTTAATATTAGATCAACCAATCATAAATAAATAATTAGTTTTATTGTTTCAGTACATATCACTGCGAAATACAATACCGCTATATTCTATGTAGTCACAATAGATCACGTGAGGAGCAGATAGTTGGCAAACACGGGGTGTCTGTCTTAATTTTTCTCGTCTGTGCAGAACATATAAAACTATGTAAATTTTATTTGGAAATGCCTGCACGGGCAGTTTCTTTATGGCGAGTAGAGTGTAAATATTTCAAATCGCTGGGTTATTTACATTAGCTGCCGCTAGGTGGCATGCATTACTGATGGAGGGGGTGCTTCACTCGCATGTAATTGCTATGACGGAATGTCAGTAGAATAGACAGTGATGTCTGCATCACTTTTGTTTTATTATACGCCAAGGAATATTTTTTACAGGAGCTTCACACACTGAGTGTGGCACAAAATAGATCATGAACTGGGAACTTTTCAGGTGTGTCACAGTCATGAAGTGAGTTTGCGTTACCCAGTGTGCTACAAAATGCGTCGTGTCACAAGAAGCCACTTTAAAAGGCGTACTACATGATGTGTGTCATGAACAAAAAAAATTTAAAAGGTGTACCATAGCATAAAGTGAGTGATAAGAAAAAAGATAATAGTAACAATAATCCGTGGCGCTACAGTCCGTGAAGGGCCTAGACCGACCAGCCGGCTGCTGGCCTCACGCCCACATGCCGAAGCAGAGGTGGACGATCATCCAACCAGAATGGAGGTATCGTGTGGTTAGCACGACGATCCTCCCAGCCGTTATAGCTGGCATTCGCAACCGAATTTCGCTACCTATCGTAGCTCTCCAAGTGCATCACGATGCTGGGTGGGCACCGGTTCCCATACATTGGCCGAAATTTCATGAGAAAATTTCTTCCCCCATGAGGACTCGAACCAGCGCGCATTCCGTAACGCAAGTCCCAGGCAGGATGCCTCAGACCACGACGCCACGGCGCGGGACTGAGAAAGAAGGTAAACTTGAGAATTCTAAATGAGGCAGTAGAGTGAGTGAAAAAGGAGCATCTTCTGCGGAACTCTGGAAAAAGAACTAAGGTATAGACTAGTGAAGTGTTTTGTATAGAGTGTGGCATTGTAAAGGCAGAAACATGGACATTACGACGACGTGAAAAGAAGCAAATAGAAGCATTTGAAATGTGGATTGGAGAAGAATGCAACGTGCGAAGTGGACAGACAGAATAAGAAATAAAGCTCGTTTGGAAAGAATGGATGAAGAGAGAATGACGCTGAAACTGATGAGGAAGGGGAAAAGGAATTGGTTGGGTCACTGGCTGAGAACAAACTGCCTACTGAAGGATGTACTGGAAGTAATGGTGAACGGGAGAAGAGTTCGGGACAGATGATATCAGATGATAGACGACATTAAGATATATGGATCATATGCGGAGACTAAGAGAAAGGCAAAAAATAGGGAAGATTGGAGAAAGCTGGGTTTGCAGTGAAAGGCCTGTCCTTGGGCAGAACACTATGAACGAATGAGACAAGAGCTCCTTTTTAAACAAGATGTTACATCATAAGCGGCCCGTTTTACAATGCGTACCAGAAAGTAGGTCTATATAAACGAGAGCGCGCATTTTACAGGACTTTCTACAGAGACATCATTTTATTTTTACTTCAACTTTTATTGTACCTGAGTTTTTGAATGTACTTCACTGCCACCCCTTCTACTAAGGAAGTTCCAACTCCACACAGAACCAAGACCGCAGATAGTAAGCAGTACTGAGTTACTGAGTATAGTACGTTCCAGAAATAGGCTATGTTCGCGTTTTCCAGTGACGAAAGAGCTTTCAATATTGAATCGTATTTTCGCACAGGTACTGTCCGTTTGCCTACGTCGCATCCCGATTTCCCCCACCTGCTTCTGCTCGCCCCTCTATAAAAGCTGGGCTGTCTTAGCTCTTTTCTGAAAACATTAATTTCTCTTAGGAATTGGACGTTTACGTAATATTATACAGCTGTTTAATTTAACATAAATAAAAAGGCCTCGTTAAGTAATTAACTGTCACGTGATTTCCTCCCTTTCTACAATCCTGCGGCATAACCACATTGACGGACAGTAGATAGCATGTCTGAGTAATTTTATATTTTCGGGTCGGACAGAAGTGAAGATTGAATTCACAGTACGTAGAGTAGGTACAGAATTATTTCAACATGAGTTACTAGTACGAAGGACGAAACTGGCAATTGGAATTAGATGCAATAGTCTATAGTGCGATAATATGCACAAAAGAACTGAAGCCTGTATCGAAATGAACGGCCACCATTTTCAAAAATGTGATTAAATATCCATATTATGATTATTTTTCAATTTAATTTCATTCTCTATATTGTACGCTAATGTGCTGTAACAGTACAATATACATTTCATAATTAATACGTCCCAATGGATAGCTCAATTCGTGAGTAAAAACACTAAGTGTTAATACTGTACTGTATTTTGATTAAACAAAAACCTAATGAAAATTATCAAACTCAAAATTGCGATATTTCCTAGTTTACATAAATGGATGAACTACTTTTCTTCCCTCCTATACCTAGTAAATGATTTGAATTTTACGCCGGTATCATCGAACTCCAGTCGTGGAAGGGGTAGCAAACGGTGTTTCCTGTTTCAATCGTTAATAGAAAGGTATAGCCAGGTTAATATTAAAAATGTTAGTAAAAATAAAATGATGTCCCTGTACAAATGTTAACACAAGCAAGGAGCTAGGTATACACTACGCTCCACAAAGTGCGTCATGACTCATGAGACAGCTCATTTTGCAGTATACCACATTACTTTTAAATTGGTTATTTAATGATGGTGTATGAACAGCTAAGTTATCGATGGAATTGGGGATAGCGAGACGAATCCGAGAATTCGCCATAGGTCACCTGACAATCGCCTTACAGTTTGGGTGAAAAAGCCTAAACCGGCAATCAACCCGAGACAGTTATCCAAACCCGAACCTAAGTTCAGCCTTGAAACACGAGCCTAGCACGTTACCCCTAGACCACCGCACCGGGGTGTACTACAAATTAGATCATGAACGAAGGACTCATTTTACAAAATAATACTAAAAAAATTGGGATATGGTTGTGTTGGGGCCGTGAGTTTTACGTGAACACATCTGACATATCGACAGATCTAGACGAGATCTTTCGTTCGGCAACAAAATCATTTACCCATTTGCAGTGTGAATACATACATACATACATACATACATACATACATACATACAATGCCATGAATGTAACAATATACAGATCGGCAATAATGGGACACAATGTAGGCTATTTTGTAAGAAGCAGCATTACGTTTTGAGACGTTGTGTATCTAAGTATACTCTTGCAAAACGGATAAATAGCATTTACAGTAAATTATGTTTGGAGAGATTGGTTTAATTTTCCATTAGTACCGTGTTCACTTGCCAGCATCACCAAGATTTCATTACATTAGTAATGTGGTGGATGAACATTTCACGCTAACAGAGGAAATTTTGGGACTAAAACAAAATCAATATTCCAACGAAAGGTCGTAGCGTACACTGAGCGAGTTGCTTGAAAGGGGCCACGATCTCGATAAATGGAAGACTTTGTGACCTGTTAAGAGGGAAGAGCGAAGGTATTCGCACTAGAGTACGGACTCCCTTTCTTCTTTCGATCTCTAACATTAAATCACCTTGAATTTTTATAGAACTTCGTGTCTCTTTGTATAAATAGAGGAGGCGTCAGAGCAGAGTACCAGGTGAGTAGGGAACTGACTTCTAGGTGCTAAAAACTTTAAAATATTTATTTTTATGTAGTAATCGTTATAACATTATTTATAAAAAAATTAAAAATATGTTGATTCGATATTACGTATTCAAAATAATTTCATATATAAAGGAAAAACTATTGCTCACTGAGTCCATCAATGTGGAGTAACGGTTAGCCTATTTGACCGGGAAACGAGCGGGTTCAAATCCTCAACCATTGAAGCAGAATTGCTGGGTAACTTTCGTGTAATCTCAGACTCATTTCGCTTTCATTGGCATAATTTAATTAATAATCTTCAATAGTTATAGGAGGACACGGCGGAGGTGGTGACATCTGCGGGAGCTTACGCACTTATTTATTTATTTTATTACTAGTAAGTTTGAAATGAATACAAGTTAATAAATACAATGAAAGATAAACTAGCCCACTCCTGAATGAGTAAGACTCGTGCTCAGGAGGGGATTCCAATCAGACAAAAATAAAATTAAAATTGAGAGTGAATATTATTAATAAAAAAAAAACAATTTTTAAATATGGTGATAAAATGAATATGAATAATTATAGATTTATATCTTTGCTTTCTTTTTTTCTAAATTATTTGAAAAATGCATTAAAAATAGAACAATGGGTCATTTAAATAAGCAGAATATATTAAGTGAAAAACAATTTGGATTCAGAAAAAACTGTAGTACAGAGAATGCTATTTTCAATGTTACTCAAAAAAATATTAAGGTACTTGATCAAGGTTTTAAGTGTGTTGGTATATTTTTAGATATAAGAAAAGCTTTTGATACTGTAAGTCATAATTTATTATTAGAGAAATTAAATTGTATTGGAATTAAAAATACTGCTTTTAATTTATTAAAATCTTATTTAAATGATAGAGTTCAAGCTATTAAAATTGATAATGTTTTAAGTGAATTTATTAAAATTAAAATAGGTGTTCCGCAAGGCACAGTCCTTGGACCGATTTTATTTTTAATGTATATTAATGACCTTTAACATAACAAGAATTGTTACAAATCATGTCATTGTTGTAAACACTTTGAAACTGTACATTAGGATTAAAAATTGAAGCACATATGCCAGAGAAGTTGCAATGGCTTCAATCAGCGGACTGCAGTAGACGACAGGGGGAGTGTAGCTCCCTCGGATAGATGGCGCCTTGGTCAGTTGTGAAATCGAGGACGGCGTATTCCTCTGGTTAAGGATGCAGCAGATTCATGCATGTGAATTGCGAACAGTTGCCAGAGATCTGAGGAGGCTGCAGAGAAACATTACAGGGAGGCGGAGGGACATTTCTGTTCACGCGGAGATGTTTGGATGTTTGGCTGAATCGATAAACTGGTATCAAGCAGTGAATAACATGCTTGATGAGCGGTTCTAAGGACTTAAAAAATCATCGCAATAAAGGAGGTTGCACAATAAACTTAAGGCTGCGGTGCTTGCCTAGGACTCTCCTCCAAAGGAAAAAAAAATACCAATTATGGTAAGACATCGATGGGTGAAAGAAGAAGAATGTAAAAAAGCCAATCTCCTCGCATAAATCAATATAGGATCGCCCTTTCTCTGGTATAATTTATTATTATTGTTATTATTAGTATTATCATTATTATTATTAAACTAGAGAAAAAGTATTTTTAAATAATTTACGTATACTCCAGGTGATTAAAATATATAATTTTCCCGTGCCCATCCACTCAAATTCAGTTAAGTTTCATGACAATTTGAAGTATTTGACGGATTAAAATTGGAGTCTGAAAATACTCTGTATTACGGCATCCATTGTCATTTTTTTCTTTAGTAGATTATTTTAGACGCTGTATCGACATCTCAGGTTATTTAGCGTCTGAATGAAATGAAGGTGATAATGCCCGGTGGAAATAGAGGGTTCCGGCACCGATAGTTACCCAGCATTTGCTCATATTGGGTTGAGGGAAAACTCCAGAAAAACCTTCAATCAGGTAATTTGCCCCGACCGGATTTCGAACCCGGGCCACATGGTTTCGCGGGCAGACGCGCTAGCCGTTACTCCGCAGGTGTAGATACTCCATTGTCATCACTATGACCTGTGATAATTCGTTACTTTAGTCAAAATATGCTTAAAAAGGATAGGCCTCTGTCGGGCATGGAACCAAGCTCGTTAGTTGAAGAATCTCTGCGAAGCGTTCACTAGATTTCGCATCCTTTGATGTAGGAATATCATTGTCGTAAACAATCATCGCGAGGTTCTTCTTCCCTCTACAAACAAGAAGATTAAAAGTCAAGCGCGTCTCTCCCATACGCTTCGTTCCTCTCATTTGTTTCTAATTACATTAATTATACTGCAGCATGAGATCCTTTCATTTATCACGGAGAGGTTCGTTTACAAGACGGGGAAGAATGGAAAGACACACAAACGCACACACAGCACCAAAACAGAACTCAACTTACTTTTGCAAGAAAAATCTGCAACCAATTCCAACCTTTATTAAAGACAAATTAAGCTCTACACAGATAGGAAGAAGTTTCAGTGCATTAATTTTAATAAAGTCTTAAGGCAAAAGAAGCTATTTTCTTAAAACCAAAAAACCTCTCTGATTTTACGTTCACCCGAAATAAATCATTCGGTACACAATCTCTAAATGTCTATTGTGATGTGTGCATTGTTGAGTGATTCAGCAAAGATAATAGATTGTTCTGCATTTATAGTTGATATAATGTTAATGAGTTTTGGAATAATATTCTGAGAAAATTCTACAGATATCAACAGTATATCCATACTAACTCTAGAGTATGCCATTAGGAAAGTCCAGGATAACAGAGAGGGTTTGGAATTGAACGGGTTACATCAGCTGCTTGTCTATGCGGTTGACGTGAATATGTTAGGAGAAAATCCACAAACGATTAGGGAAAACACGGGAATTTTAATTGAAGCAAGTAAAGAGATAGGTTTGGAAGTAAATCCGGAAAAGACAAAGTATATGATTATGTCTCATGACGAGAATATTGTACGAAATGGAAATATAAAAATTGGAAATTTATCCTTTGAAGAGGTGGAAAAATTCAAATACCTGGGAGCAACAGTAACAAATATAAATGATACTCGGGAGGAAATTAAACACAGAATAAATATGGGAAATGCCTGTTATTATTCGGTTGAGAAGCTTTTATCACCTAGTCTGCTGTCAAAAAATCTGAAAGTTAGAATTTATAAAACAGTTATATTACCGGTTGTTCTGTATGGTTGTGAAACTTGGACTCTCACTCTTAGAGAGGAACATAGGTTAAGGGTGTTTGAGAATAAGGTGCTTCGGAAAATATTTGGGGCTAAGAGGGATGAAGTTACAGGAGAATGGAGGAAGTTACACAACACAGAACTGCACGCATTGTATTCTTCACCTGACATAATTAGGAACATTAAATCCAGACGTTTGAGATGGGCAGGGCATGTAGCACATATGGGCTAATCCAGAAATGCATATAGAGTTTTAGTTGGAAGGCCGGAGGGAAAAAGATCTTTGGGGAGGCCGAGACGTAGATGGGAAGATAACATTAAAATGGATTTGGGGGAGGTGGGATACGATGATAGAGACTGGATTGATCTTGCTCAGGATAGGGACGTATGGCGGACTTATGTGAGAGCGGCAATGAACCTCCGGGTTCCTTAAAAGTAAGTTAGTAAGTAAGTATATCCATACTAAAAAAAAGTACAGTAGAGTCTCAATTATCTGTGGTAATGAAGGCAGTGGGCTGAACGGTTAATCGAAAAATCGGATAATCCGTACCGTAAGAGATTTTCGTAAATTTAGTGAATAACACAGACACTTTCCTAATTTCCTCCATGGTCTTGTACTTAAGAAGCTAGGTAGTGGATCACAAGTTCACTAATTTAAGTCTGGTTGTCAACGACGGATTTTTAAGGAAAAGTAAACTCCTTGTAATGGCTGTCTGTGGAAATATAGGAATAGTGCACGTCTCGTGTTGTAGATTTATATACTTTATACTCCAATCTCTTATTCTGATGAGGTACAGTTTTTCTTTCCCCCAGACCCCTCAATTATTTAGACCTACACTTTTTCTTTCGATACTTAGCACAAGATTTGTTTTGACACCCCTAGAAGACTTTTTATACAGAAGATATACAGTACGATATCTCGAACAGTAGATCATACTGTGTAAGAATAAAGGCTTGTAATGACACACTCTAGAAAAAATAACGTGCTAGTACAATGTACAGTACGTCATATATTGTTGCAGCAAAAAAAAAAAAAAAAAAAAAAAAAAATCGAAAGACAGACGGATAATCGAACAATCGTTAATAGGGTGACGGATAATTGAGGTTCTACTGTAATTAGCATGATAGTAGGTGCCAAATCTAGGGAATCGTGTACTTACTTACTTACTTACAAATGGCTTTTAAGGAACCCGAAGGTTCATTGCCGCCCTCACATAAGCCCGTCATCGGTCCCTATCCTGTGCAAGATTAATCCAGTCTCTATCATCACACCCCACCTCCCTCAAATCCATTTTAATATTATCCTCCCATCTACGTCTCGGCCTCCCCAAAGGTCTTTTTCCCTCCGGTCTCCCAACTAACACTCTATATGCATTTCTGGATTCGCCCATACGTGCTACATTCCCTGCCCATCTCAAACGTCTGGATTTTAAGTTCCTAATTATGTCAGGTGAAGAATACGGTCTCCCAACTAACACTCTATATGCATTTCTGGATTCGCCCATACGTGCTACATGCCCTGCCCATCTCAAACGTCTGGATTTTAAGTTCCTAATTATGTCAGGTGAAGAATACAATTCATGTATGGTGGGTCCCTATCACCACGGCATTGCGCGTCCTCAGGTTGCGGATAGAGGAGACGGCCTCCAGATATGGAAGGTAGCTGTGAATATATTGAATAAGCAGTCGTGGACAGCCGATAAGGGATGGACCTCCAGCTTGGGGGTTGGGCGAAGGGCTAACAACCCATCACCGTAAAAAAAACAGCTTGTTACGAATCCCTACAATAAGCCTCGGAATAGGACTGATTCTCTGGCACGACCACAGCAAAGGGAATCGTGTAGGATCATTAAAACAAACTACAAATAATGCCCATGGCTTCTCAGTATATTTTTTCCATTAATAAATTTTCTCCTATGTAATCTTGAAAACTTTGTAACTAATTCAACAATTCATAGCATAAATACGCGTCAAAAACTCACTTTCATACTCCATGGGCAAGCCTATCGTGCTATCAAAAATAGAGTGCGTTATGTGGTAGTAAAATTGTTTAATAGTCTTCCTATGGATATAAAAATCAAACTCAAAACATAAGATTATTTAGGGAGGAAAATATTTGGGGCTAAGTAGGATGAAGTTACAGGAGAATGGAGAAAGTTACACAACGCAGAACTGAACGCATTGTATTCTTCACCTGACATAATTAGGAATATTAAATCCAGACGTTTGACATGGGCAGGGCATGTAGCACATACGTATGGGCGAATCCAGAATTGCATATGGAGTGTTAGTTGGGAGACCGGAGGGAAATAGACCTTTGGGGAGGTCGAGACTAGATGGGAGGATAATATTAAAATGGATTTTAGGGAGATGGGATATGATGATAGAGAGTGGATTAATCTTGCTCAGAACAGGGACCGATGGCGGGCTTATGTGAGGGCGGCAATGAACGTTTGGGTTCCTTAAAAGCCATCTGTAAATAAGTAAGGGCCAAATTAAAGAAGTACCTAATTTCTCACGCCTTCTATTGTAGGTGCATTTATGACATTCAACAACACTGCATGAATATTTTTTGTATTTTATTAAGTATCGATACTAATCCTTTGTGTTGTACTAGTAGACTATATTGTAAAACTCTTCTGTATATATTTCAACTAGACTGTGACTGTAATTAAGACTTTAGTTAATATAATTTTTATTGATCAATGAAGGTTTGCACGAAGTAATTAAAAAAGTAATCTACATTAATTAAAACAAAAGATGAAATTACTTTCCGGACGGCGATATTATTTAAAATGTTAATTCGTCATGTTCCGAAGTGCTTTCTTGTCAGGAAAAGGCATTTGAGTCATAAAATAGAGACATATTCAGAATTAATGAATGAATTTTCTTACAACATTGTAGATCACTGTGTAACATGACAAGGGCAATACTCGGCTACCGTATTTTTATGGTGTAAGATTTCATTATGAAGAAAACGGCTTTGACGTTATCATCAGCATTGTATTCCACAACAAAAGTGAGATGTACTGCCTGGAAATGTAATATATTTCTAGTGTAATGCTGATTTTATTATTTAGCGAAATCATGACATCTCCATTAAATCTGTAATAATACAATTGTTATAACTCGACCGAGGCGAGTGGAGACGCGGACGTAATGTGAACTATCGCGATGACGCTATACGAACGCAGCAGAAGTACAAGTGGCGCTCCGAGCTGCAGGACTCCATTGGCCTTGGTCGAGTAATACACAGAAATGGTCACTTAATATTATTTTGTTAAGCCTTATGCATTTCAGTAATCACGCGTAGTTTTCTTGCAATAGTAACATATATAATTAATCATACTGTCTGTGTAAGCTTATATCGATTACCTTTTAAGGGGGTATGTACACCTTTCACTGGTTTAAATTCAATAAAAAATCAAAATTTAATTTCTACATTGTTGTTGTTTAGTCAACTGCCCGGACAGGTCTGAACCCCACAAGTGATACCAATATGGCACCACTTATGAGGCAACTAGGCCAGGAAATAATGGGGTAGGTTGGGCGGTTCATTTCTCCCTTCATTGCATACATCGCCGATCAGCTATATATTCCACTAATCAGACTTCAGATGCATACAAACTGTTCTTCCTCTGACACATATCGTCAAGTGACATGTACTGCCTGATAATAGATGTGACTTACATATCAGTCAGAATCTCGATCAGAGGTATTTCTAGTGCTGATCTACATGAGGGGTTGGAAAGCAATGGTGGATCACTAATGTTTAGGTGAGGGGTTTGGACTTTTTCCATTGCTGGTTGTCACAATCAAAAAATTAAGACACAACGTTTCGAAGGGTGGTTCTCCCTTCGTCTTCAGGTGGAAGGAAGGAGATAAAGGGAAAAAACCTATTGTTGGGAAACGTTGTGTCTTAATTTTTTGATTGTGACAACCAGCAATGGAAAAAAGTCCAAACCCCTCACCTAAACATTAGAGGTATTTCTACATTATCCTGAATTAATTTTGTGCTAGAATATGGTATAATAGTGACTAGGAAGTACTTCCAGATTAATGAACAATTTTTATAATAAAAATACATATAATGTAAAGAATAATTATATTTTAATTTGGGGGTGCAATTTGTGGAGAGAAAATAGGTTTCCCTGATATCTTGTACAGTTTTGAATATATTTTAATGTTTTCGTTTCTATTTTATTCGTATGAATGTGTTAAAAAAACCCCTGCCTTTAGCACTTCTATCATTTCAAGTTTTCATTAATAATGTTTACGTAAAAAAATAAAATTTTACTATTATTGTTCGGGTGAGTGTGTGTCAAACTTTGAAGTGTGATAGGTGGTGTCAAATAGAACAACTTTCACTTATAAACCCTATCCTACGACGCTCCAGTACAAAGCTACATAACCTTGAAAACAGTTTCACCCATGACTATTATTCAGTTACTTTTTTTCTCGTTTGCAAGGTGGAATACGTGGTACGAGAAGTAACTACTGCTTTGTTGAGGTGACTTTTTTCATCTCTCCTTTGTTAACAACTGAAGTGTGTACATGTTTTCACATAACAAATGTACTACACAGTACTTACTTACAAATGGCTTTTAAGGAACCCGAAGGTTCATTGCCGCCCTCACATAAGCCCGCCATCGGTCCCCATCCTGTGCAAGATTAATCCAGTCTCTATCATCATATCCCACCTCCCTTAAATCCATTTTAATATTATCCTACCATCTACGTCTCGGCCTCCCCAAAGGTCTTTTTCCCTCCGGTTTCCCAACTAACACTCTATATGCAGTTCTGGATTCTGGATCTCAAACGTCTGATTTAATGTTCCTAATTATGTCAGGTGAAGAATACAATGCGTGCAGTACTGCGTTGTGTAACTTTCTCCATTCTCCTGTAACTTCATCCCTCTTAACCCCAAATATTTTCCTAAGCACCTATTTCTCAAACACCCTTAACCTATGTTCCTCTCTCAGAGTGGGAGTCCAAGTTTCACAACCATACAGAACAACCGGTAATATAACTGTTCTATAAATTCTAACTTTCAGATTTTTTGACAGCAGACTAGATGATAAAAGCTTCTCAACCGAATAATAACACGCATTTCCCATATTTATTCTGCGTTTAATTTCCTCCCGAGTGTCATTTATATTTGTTACTGTTGCTCCAAGATATTTGAATTTTTCCACCCCTTTGAAGGATAAATCTCCAATTTTTATATTTCCATTTCGTACAATATTCTGGTCACGAGACATAATCATATACTTTGTCTTTTCGGGATTTACTTCCAAACCGATGGCTATACTTGCTTCAAGTAAAATTCTCGTGTTTTCCCTAATCGTTTGTGGATTTTCTCCTAACATATCCTCGTCATCCGTATAGACAGTACACAAGTACAAATGATTACATGTCAATACATCTTTACAAAATTAATATAGCCTACGTAATTTTAGTTTAACAGCTACGCAGTACAGTAGATGAATGAATGTTTACACAAAGATACATACATATTGCATTCCGTTAATGTAACCTAATGTTACGTGGAAGAACTAATAGGTTACTAATAGGTTACCTGTTCACTGTTCAAAATGAAGCAACAACTATAAATAACAATATGTTTCTAGTATGTATTCAAGCAATGTGAAGGGGTTGGTGTGTGATGTTTGAGTAATAATGCTTGCTATAAATACAATACTTTATGGCATGGATCGAGTAATTCGCGGATAATTAATGAGTGCATTTATGCAAAAAACGGACTTGAAAACGGAACATAATAACAGGAAGTAACATTCTCAACCTACGATCTCTTCATTTGTGGAATAAATTTACTTAATAACAGGAAAAGTGTCTGACGTAAAGCTGCATGTATTATATTTTAAAGATATATTGTCGTGTTGTCAGAGTGGGCTCTTAAGAACATGACGTAATATATTCTGTAACTATAGGCCTATCAGATGTTATTTACACCCTTCGCGTGTAAAAGTATTGTTTTCTTCTTTCTGTATGGTACATTTTAGTTTCTTGGAGTTTGGCCTTGAATCACTTCAGGAAATTTTAATATTATATCAGATTTAGGCGTAATAGATCAACTACTGACCAGATATTTTGTATTCGACAGATAATGGAGAAAAAATGGGAGTATAAGGATACAGTGCATCAGTTATTCATAGATTTCAAAAAGGCATATGACTCGGTTAAGAGAGAAGTCTTATATGACATTCTTATTGAATTTGGTATTCCGAAAAAACTAGTTCGATTAATTAAAATGTGTCTCAGTGAAACGTACAGCAGAGTTCGTATAGGTCAGTTTCTGTTACATGTTTTTCCAATTCACTGTGGGCTAAAGCAAGGAGATGCACTATCACCTTTACGTTTTAACTTTGCTCTAGAGTATGCCATTAGGAAAGTTCAGGATAACAGAGAGGGTTTGGAATTGAACGGGTTACATCAGCTGCTTGTCTATGCGGATGACGTGAATATGTTAGGAGAAAATCCACAAATGATTAGGGAAAATACGGGAATTTTACTGGAAGCAAGTAAAGAGATAGTTTGGAAGTAAATCCCGAAAAGACAAAGTGTATGATTATGTCTCGTGACCAGAATATTGTACGAAATGGAAATATAAGAATTGGAAATTTATCTTTTGAAGAGGCGGAGAAGTTCAAATATCTTGGAGCAACAATAACAAATATAAATGATACTTGGGAGGAAATTAAACACAGAATATGGGAAATGCCTGTTATTATTCGGTTGAAAAGTTTTTATCATCCAGTCTGCTGTCAAAAAATCTGAAAGTTACAATTTATAAAACAGTTATATTACCGGTTGTTCTGTATGGTTGTGAAACTTGGACTCTCACTTTGAGAGAGAAACATAGGTTAAGGGTGTTTGAGAATAAGGTGCTTAGGAAAATATTTGGGGCTAAGAGGGATGAAGTTACAGGAGGATGGAGAAAGTTACACAACACAGAACTGCACGGATTGTATTCTTCACCTGACGTAATTAGGAACATTAAATCCAGACGTTTGAGATGGGCAGGGTATGTAGCACGTAAGGGCGAATCCAGAAATGCATATAGAGTGTTAGTTGGGAGGCCGGAGGGAAAAAGACCTTTAGGGAGGCCGAGACGTAGGTGGGAAGATAATATTAAAATGGATTTGAGGGAGGTGGGATATGATGATAGAGAATGGATTAATCTTGCTCAGGATAGGGACCAATGGCGGGCTTATGTTAGGGCGGCAATGAACCTCCGGGTTCCTTAATAGCCAGTAAGTAAGTAAGTAAGTGACGTAATTCCCAAGAATATGTTCTAGTTTTAGAAGACTAACAGAGTAATTACAATTAAAGCAATATCATTTCATTTATCCATGTAGTAAATGTAACTCAGCTAAAGATCTTGGATTCAAGTCGTCGTTGGCACGCCGAATTGCATGTTCGCGAAGTGGAGTAGGCTAAGAATAAGTTAAGATGCATTATGCATGTAATACAGTCCCTTGCTTGCCGCCACGCCATTAAGATTCGGTCTTATGTTTCGCGCGGTGTGAAGGTCTCGGCCGACAGTCTTGGCTTCTCTTACGCCTCTATTCCTGGTGGTATTTACCCATATACGTATACATTTGTTTCGATCGTCTTTCCTCGTCCATTCTTAAGCTGCATTCACACTGTTCAATTTTCCATGCGCATTGAAAGAATCAAGTTCAATTAAAGTGGTGATGATTAGACAGTGGATGCGGGATGAGTTATCGTTGAATGTAAGTGCACATTTATTATATGTTACATTTTTTTTCATTCAGACCATTGGCTGAACAGGTTTCAAACGTAAACAGACGACGTCAACATTTAATTAATTAATTAATTAATTTAAATTTAAATATACAGAATAAAGAATATAATACAAACGAACAAGAGAAATGGAAATAAAATAATACAAACAATATAAAACAGGAGATACAGTAGTATTAACAAAATTTGAGACCGAATGAGCAGCGCTCGTGTTCGGTCGCAGTTCAGATATAATATTAATAGGCCTATAGGAGAATATAAAATAAAATAAAATAGGAAATAGAATTAAAATTAATAGTTACAAAAATTATATAATACAATATTAATATAAGAGAAATATAGAACATAATAATAATAATAATAATAATAATAATAATAATAATAATAATAATAATAATAATAATAATAATAATAATAAATAAGTAAAATAAAATAGGAAAGAAAATTTAAATTAACAGCGGCAATGGAATTATATAATATAGGACTAATATTAACACTAGAGAAGAATAATATCGCACGTGAAAAGTAGGACTATATATTTCAAAATTATAGAATACAAATATAATATAGGTTGATTAATTCATACAGATAGGCTATAAATTCATTTAATCAAATTGAAGATATTAACACGTTTCTAATTTTCTTGTTATAGGTTAGTGGGTTACATGTTAGAAGTTCTGGGTGTAATTTAGTTAAAGCATTGTACAACCGAGGGCTAAAATTTATGCTATGCTTTAGACCAGCAGATGTGAGACATTTAGGTTCTACTAATGTTAAATTAATATTTCGTCTTGTGTCATAATTATGTGTCTGTAATACAAACTTATTAAGATTTTTATGATAAAATTTTAACAGCGTATACTTATAAATTTGTTCAATATTAAATACATTAAATTCAGAATAAATTAATTTAGTTGGATAATCGAAACGTTTCTTCAAACAAATTTTAATTATTCGTTTTTGCAGTAAATTTAACGGACTAAGATTAATTAACATACTACTTACTGTATCTCCGTACAGTCAGAAGGAAAAGAAAAATAACGTACTGTAGTAGTGTAGCACATATAGGTCTCGCAAGTACGGATTACCGACGGAAGGAATGAGAATCAAACACTGCGATAAGGAAGAGCGGGCGAGAGGAAAGGTCACGAGATAACTTGAATGATAGTCAAGAATACAGTCGGAAGAGAAATGACATCGATAGAATCAGTCTTGCGTTGTGATAGTTACATTACGACTTTAGTTTGTTCCATTGCATGTGAATGCGTGTCTTGTATCGCACGGTATTATTATTTCATTCGTTAACATATGTTGCTCGTTTAATTAGCTTCGAATTTTTCTCTTGCTACGTTCTTTATTTCCATAGCGATGTCCTCATTTGTTCATCTTTTGGAAGAGACAGTACTTCCATCGGCTTACACCTCTCCCCCCTCGGCGTGCCTACATACACACGTCAAAACAAGACAGCAACGCCACCATTGGTTTTCGGTAATCGTTTCTTGCGCGAGCTATACCTTGCAAGTTCAGTCCTCGTCATCATTGATGCAATTACCAGCGTTGCAGTAAACGACGATATATTCTCGTAAGTTGTCGAAGCTGAATCGTCTTCGCCTATCGCTTAAACCAGCAGTGTCAGAGTTGTAAGCTCCGAAACCGGTTATGGTGCTAGAGACGTCCAGTCGGAGCGTGAACTTGCTTATGTCTGTGGAAGCACCGGAGCACGCAACGAGTTATAGTGGAGCGCTCCGCTCCGTTTACGCTGTGTCTGACAACGCTGGCTTAAACAGTTTTTGTATCGAGAGAATTTCTGAAGAAAAACTCTAAAATGGGGATCACTCAATTTCTTTAGAGGAATATTTGCACTGAGCATCATGTTGCACGTGTCGTTTAGACCCGCACAACTAATTTGATTGTATAATTACCATTTCCAGCCCAAAATGTCGCTGTTTGTTATTTTCTTAATGAGAACAGTAGTGAGGGGCTGAGTAATAAGACAAAAAGACTTTTGTGCGAGATCGTGCGCATTTGCTTGGTTTCCGCACAAAACCAATCCGCGGTAAGTCTAAAATTCCACATTCAGTATTCCCAACCTAACACACATAACGATTTCCCTCTTCTTACCGGTTAAGTGACATATTGATTTTACTGCTTCAGGCTTTTAACATATTATTTTTAGAGACGTTCAATATAGTAATAATTATAAATTGGAAACTTACCACTGCAATTTCAGCTAAATTGCACTGTTAATTATTGTTTTTAAATATTTGCAAAAATTAAGTAAACTCTACAACTCCACTAAAGTTACTGCATTCGTAATGCAAGTAACATTAAGGAAGCCGTTAAAAAAATCAACAAGATTCCATAGACTGGGGGAAAAAAAAAGACAGACGTATATTACGGCCTGCTGGAGTATAGTAAAAACAGAAAACATTTTAAAGCAACAATGTTGAAAATAGATATTTTTGTTTTGCAAATTTGCCGTCATTGAGCAGAAACCAAGATGGAGATTTCATTGCAACTAATTAGAAATTCCTCTTTCAGGTACCTATGTAATAAACGATCTTTGCACAAAATAATGTACGATACACGAGCGGTATGTTTTCTTTCAATTCTCGGAAATTAAAAAAGCTCAACTACGTTTCGCTTTTTCAAACTTTTCCTCGAACATGAAAACTTCAACATACCGCTCTTGTAACGCATATTACTATTACAACCTACGTCCTTTCCTTGGATATTTCAGGTAAGAGAATAGCATCGATCTGCTTGACAATTACAAGCGTATGTATGAGCAACATCGTTTCATATGTACTAAGAGATAGCCAATTGTGTTTACGCATAAGAAATGCAAGTGCGATTTAATTTGTGAACATCTGCTACACTGACCAGTCTTGTTCAGCCACATTTCAGAGTCTGTACACCTGCCTGGGCATATCAGATGACGTCCTTGTGTGTTTCTGTGGATCGCCAGCGGCACTTAGAAAACGGACGAGTAACAGAGTTTAGACAGTGTACAGATTTTTAGCATGAATTAGTCTTGTTTTTTTTATTTTTTTGCGTCTGGGACCTTTCTTGTTTGTTTTTATTTATGTATATAAATTACGTAATAACCAGACGTTTGTATACATGGCCAATTCAGTTACACTGTAGGCCTATATCTGAAATCAGGGACTATCTTACAATTAGGGACTAAAAAGATATTGGCAACAAGGGGTCGCAAAGAATATTAATAGCAAATAGTAATATACGTTACAAGAGTGGTATGTTGACGTTTTCATGGTCGAGGAAAAGATTGAAAAAGCGAAACGTAGTTGAGCTTTTTTAATTTCCGAGAACATGAAAACAAACATACCGTTCGTGTATCGTACATTATTTTGTGCGAAGATCGTTTATTACATACCGGAAAGACGAATTTCTAATTAGTTGCAATGAAATCTCCATGTTGGTTTCTGTTTAATGAAGCCAACTTCGGAAAACCATAATATCTTTCTTCAACATTGTTGCTATAAAATGTTTTCTGTGTTTACTATACTCCAGCAGGCCGTGATATACGTCTGTCTTTCCCCCCCCCCCCCAGTCTATAAATGCGAACTTAAAACAAACGGTGAGGTTATGTAATGATTTATTTTTCATTTTAATATTTTAACAATATTATTTATATAACATATTGCAGTAATAACATCGGCATCTGGAATCTCGTTGATTTTTTCACGGCTTCCTTAATGTTATTTGTATCAGGAATGCAATAAGTTTCGTGGAGTAGTAGACTTTACTTAATTTTTGCAAATATTTAAAAACAATAATTAACATTGCAATTTAGGTGAAATTGTAGTGGTAAGTTTCAAATTTATAATTATTACTATGTTAAACGTCTCTAAAAATAATACGTTGAAAGCCTAAAGCAGTAAAATGAATGTCGCGCTTAAGCGGTAAGAAGAGGGAAATTGTTATGTGTGTTACGTTGGGAATACTGAATGTGGTATTTCACACTTACCGCGTATTGGTTCTGTGCGGAAAACAAGCAAATACGCACGATCTCGCACAAAAGTTTATAACAATAACCTGGAAGTCTGTTGCAAAAGTAGGCCTATCACCAGGGGCAGGTTTTATGGAGATTAATTTTATAATTTGTGTTTTTTAATATTGATGTCGGCAGAGATTCTTGGAGATTGACTTGTACTCTTGGCGGAGATTAATGGAAATTTTGGAAAATACAATTATTTTGGAATTGGAGTATTAACTCAGTATGACTATTACTTTCCAAATAATTAACATTAAAGGTTCGTTGGATTCTGGTAAAGGTGCGGTATGGGCAGTAGACAATAAATGTTGGATTGAGACTGTATTTAGCACACATTCATTAAAAACGAAAAAAACTTGCAGCCCTCAAATTAACTCTTTCAAATTGTAGTGAAATATTGAATTCTCCGTCTTTTGAGTTCACTAATGTAATCAGAACTCCTGGAATGCCATGTAATGTAGCCTACTTGGACACATAACAAATTCAAGTAAGAAAAAAAATCCGAAAAAAAAACTCAAAATATGAAATTCGCTATAAAACGATGCAATAGTAACAATCGCTATTAGAACTCTATTTCGAGATTGTTTTATCCGCATATTATTAATCAGAATCACTTAATTCGTAAATATTAGTAAAAATCTATTGTATATCTATAATGACGTGATTTTTTTCGATCTCAATAAATACCCGACCCCGCCTATCACCATTATTTTTTATTTTATTTTTTTTAAATCCACCACCAACAGAAGCATGCTTCCAATTACAGGTGGCTTACACAGATGTATACACAAAATACATAATAAGAGAGAGAAAAAAACAACAACAAAACAAACAACACAAACAAAAGAAAGAAAGTACATGATGGTAATAGATGCCAGAATATTATAATATTACAGTTAATATAGTGCCAAATGTCAATATAATGATGCAAAATTATTTTAAAAACTTGAGTAAAAACATTATAAAACATTTCTTCATAATTTAAATATCTAAGGAAATACAATGCTTTTTAATATTGTATGAAATTTTTCAATTGTTAAACTGAAATCCAATTGAGAATCACAGTTTAAAGACAGAGAATTGTAAGTATTACACATAACAAACAATGGAGAGTTCTGGAAGAAAACAGTTCTAGGAATAGGAATAATAAAAGGTTGCCTATGACGTAATTCTGTTCTTTTTACATTGAACTGAAGCAATTTAAGAAAATCACAGTTATTCAATATACCATTAACAGTCTTATAGAGTAAAATTTGGCTATTTATTAATCGTCGAGATTTTAAAGTTTTATAATTAAATTCAAAAAGTAACTGATTATATGAAATTTGCTTGTCATAAGACGATACGTGATATTTTTTAAAATATAAATAACGTAAAAATCTTTTCTGTATCCTTTCTATTTGCATCTGATGGGACTGGAACTGAGGTGACCATATTACAGACGCATACTCTAGCTTACTTCTAACCATAGTTTTATAGAGAGTATCAATAGTATTTATATTTTTTAATTCTTTTGTATTTCTGATTATAAATCCTAATTTTCTATATGCATCAATTACCACATGATTTAAGTGCATTTTAAAACATAAGTTGTGTGTAAAATAAATACCCAAATCCTTAAATGATTCTACTCTAGGTAACTTCACACCATTAATTTCATACGCTACGCTACACTGGAATTTGAAAGATTTGTTTGTGACTGGTAGGCACTATATTAAAATGGATTACTTTTCCGAGTACATAGGCCATATTATATGCTATAAACAATTTATTATGAGTTATTCGATAAATTTATGTTTAAAATACAGAACTGCATTGAGCAGGGCGATAAGTTTTTTTTTCCAGCCCATTAGCGTTTTTCACCAAAATATGCCTTGTTTGAAAATGAATACAATTCATTCATTTAGTGTTCTGCCCAAGGGCAGATCTTTCACTGCAAACCCAGCTTTCTCCAATATTTCCTATTTTCTGCCTTCCCCTTTGTCTCCGCATATGATCCATAGCCTATATCTTAATGTCGTCTATCATCTGATATTATCTTCTGCCCCGAACTCTTCTCCCGTTCACCATTCCTTCCAGTGTATCCTTCAGTAGGCAGTTTCTTCTCAGTCAGTGACCCAACCAATTCCTTTTCAGCATCATTCTTTTCTCACCCACTCTTTCCAACACAGTTTCATTTCTTATTCTATCTGTCCACTTCACACGCTCCATCTTTCTCCATATCCACATTTCAAATGCTTCTATTCGCTTCTCTTCACTTCATCGTAATGTCCATGTTTCTGCCCCATACAATGCCACACTCAATACAAACCATTTCACGAGTCTCTTCTTTAGTTCTTTTTCCAGAGGTCCGCAAAAGATGCTGCTTTTTCTATTAAAAGCTTCCTGGCCATTGCTATCCTCCTGTTGACTTCCTGGCAGCAGCTCATATTACTGCGTATAGTATACACCAAGTATTTGAATCTGTCCACTTGCTCTACTGCCTCATTAATAATTTGCAAGTTTATCTTGTGTATAAGGAGGAAAAATGATCTATAAAAGCAAAAAAAAATGTATGTCCGGCGGAGTGGTTAACACAGGCCAGGACTATAATGTCTCAATTGAGTCACTGCAGACTACCCCTTAACTTCTCACTACACATTTCCCGGCTGAGACAGTAATGTTCTGGCTCGATACGATAAACAGGAAGGTAAGCATTGCTCAGTGAAGGATTGTACAGGGACATCATTTTATTTTTACTTCAACTTTTATTGTACCTGAGTTTTTGAATGTACTTCACTCCCACACCTTCTACTAACGAAGTTCCAACTGTCCTCCACAGAGTACCAAGGCCGCAGTACTGAGTTAGTGATTATAGTACGTTTCAGAAATATGTTCGCGTTTTCCAGTGACGAAAACTTCCAATATTGAATCATATTTTCGCACAGGTACTATCGTCCGTTTGCCTACGTCGCATCCCGATTTCCCCCACCTGCTTCTGCTCGCTCCACTGTAAAGACTAGTGGCTGGGCTTTCTTAGCTCTTTTCTGAAAACATTAATTTCTGTTAGGAATTAATTGGACGTCTACGTAATATTATGCAACTGTTTAAAATAACTTAAATAAAAGGGCCTCGTTAAGTAATTAACTATCACGTAATTCCCCCCCCCCTTCTACGATCCTGCGACATAACCATTTGGACGGACAGTAGATAGCATGTCTGAGTAATTTTATCTTTTCGGATCGGGCAGAAGTGAAGACTGAATTTACAGTACGTAAGGTACTCTTTTATAGAGTAGGTACAGAATTATTTCAACATGAGTTACTAAGTATGAACGACGAAACCGGTAATTGGAATTAGATGCAATAGTGTATAGTGCGATAATAGGCACAAAAGAACTGAAGCCTGTATCGAAATGAACGGCCACCATTTTCAAAAATGTGTTTAAATATCCATATTATGATTATTTTTCATTTTAATTTCATTCTCTATATCGTACGCTAATGTGCTGTAGACATTATAATATACACCGCATAATGAATACGTTCGCATGGATAACTCAGTTCGTGAGTAAAAACACTTATTGTTAATGCAGTACTGTATTTTGATTAAACAAAACCTAATGATAATTATCAAACTAAAAAATGGCATTATTTCCTAGTTTACGCAAATGGATGAACTACTTCTCTTCCCTCCTATACAGTACCTAGTAAAGTGATTTGTTTTGTATTTTACGCCAGTATCATCGAACTCCAGTCGTGGAAGGGGGTAGCAAACGATGTTTCCGGGTCTCAATCATTAATCCAAAGGTATAGCCAAGTTAATATTAAAAATGTTACTAAAAATAAAATGATGTCCCTGTATAAGGCAAGCATCATAGCTTTTACGAACTTTCTGCTCTCTCTGGTTGCCTGAAATCCATTCATTGATGAAATGTCTTGCTGTGCGTTTGTTTGTAAGGCAGTGTAAGCGAAAACGACATGGGCGGGGATTTCTTCGTTCCATTACACTTTCCGTAGTGTCCAGGGCTGAGTTAGCTTTTCTGCCTTCCTGCATGATGACTCGGATTCGATCCCCATCTGAGTCATGAAGAAATTTATGGTGGACAAAGCGGATGCGAGGGGGTTTTCTGGGGGTTGTCCCGGGAAACGGGAAAACCACCATTATCATTATTCCACCATACTGCACAATCACCCTCATTGTGCGAGGTCCCGAGCCAGGCGCCAAGAATAAATAAAACAAGACTGAAAAAGTTGTACGCACTGTGTTTAATAAAGACTACCTATTGAAAGCAAAATATATATCATTTTTACATAAAATCCGTTTGATTTTAAGTTCGAGAGACTTCTATTGTTTCGTATGTTATAGACCTAAACGCAATTAAAAATTCGAAAGTACGCGTTCCGCTTAGACTGTACATCTATTCAGAAAACTACATAATAGAACAAAGATTAAGCAATAGTGGAATTCAGAATGACACGCGAAACTGAATTCCTGGGAGTAAATCTGCCTCGAAACTTCTCTACAAGAAATTTCACACACATCCCGTGGATAAAAAAATCTCGGTGCTTTTGGTGTGAAGCTGTCAGCAGAGTTGCGGCAAAATCATAAATTCTATTACAAATTCACAGACACGATTGTGAACCGCGCATGTCGAGAGACTCGTGGTACCCTGTATAGAGAATATTAAATGTCAATAATGAAGGGAGATTTCAATGAGACGGTGGCGTCATTGTTTCACGAGGACGCTCGCTGAACAAAAGCAAGCTGGAGGCCTCTTCGCGCTCGCGAGCACTACAGATACTTTTTGTGCCGAGGCTTATGATTATGGAAGTGGGAAGACATTCGGTATCAACCATGTGAGATGAATCAAGAAGAATTAGTCACTACATAGTTCACTAACAATAAAAAATATATTGCATCTTATTTTGTTAAGTTCAAAGAAAATAAAGGATTAGTGCTTCCGTAATATTTCAGTGAACAATTAAAAATAAACATTATGTCGATGAAAGAGTAATGGAACGGAGAAAAATTCTCTCCGGCGCCGGGATTTGAACCCGGGTTTTCAGCTCTACGTGCTGATGCTTTATCCACTAAGCCACACCGGATACCACCCCGGCGTCGGACAGAATTGTCTCTGATTAAGTTCCAACTCTTGGGTTCCCTCTAGTGGCCGCCCTCTGCACTACGTCATAGGTGTCTATGAACGTAGGACAGAAGTCTACACATGTGCTGAGGTGCACTCGTTATGAGTGACTAGCTGGCCGGGATCCGATGGAATAAGCGCTGTCTTAAATCACGAAATGATTTACGCATATCATATATATTATTTTAATGTACCGAAGTACATATGATATTTCCATGCAGATATTCTGCGTCATCATACGATGAAAGAGTAATGGAACGGTAAATTAAAATAATATATATGATATGCGTAAATCACTTCGTGATTTAAGACGGCGCTTATTCCGTCGGATCCCGGCCAACTAGTCACTCATAACGAGTGCACCTCAGCACATGTGTGGACTTCGGTCCTACGTTCATAGACACCTATGACGTAGTGCAGAGGGCGGCCACTAGAGGGAACCCAAGAGTTGGAACTTAATCAGAGACAATTCTGTCCGACGCCGGGGTGGTATCCGGTGTGGCTTAGTGGATAAAGCATCAGCACGTAGAGCTGAAAACCCGGGTTCAAATCCCGGCGCCGGAGAGAAATTTTCTCCGTTCCATTACTCTTTCATCGTATGATGACGCAGAATATCTGCATGGAAATATCATATGTACTTCGGTACATTAAAATAATATATATAAAACATTATGTCGTTTTTAATTGAGTCCAATGTACAGGGATTTGAGTTGAAAATGAGCAAGGAAGTATTTTAACTGAACTATTCATACTAAGGCCCAGTTTTATAAATGCCGTTCATCTAAAGATTATGTTAAACCTAAACCCCAACCGTGAGTTTAACTCAACGTGCCGTATTACAGATTCTGGGTTCAGTTAAATCGTAGTGGAATACGATTGGTATTACTGCTAGGAAAGAAAAGAAGATGATCGCAACTGTTTTATTATTGATTTAAAATAGCCGACGCTCGTGGAGAATCTTCATTAAGAAACATCTTTGTTCTTCGATATCAGAGAGCGTATCATAAAAAACGTAAAGAGACCAATACCGCGTACTTCTGTATGCTTGTCAGACTTAACCTCAAATAGTTTCTTAATACTGGCTACCAACGTTACACTCCCAAAACACAATGCAACCAAACTAAACCTTGCATGACCATCTGCGACGTAACTCCATACAGAATCAACTGAGTAATGAAGTAATAATATTAGTGTGTGTATTTTATGTGTTGTCTGGAATAGTTATGACACAAAATTCAGTCAAACAATAACATTATTTTTATGAGTCTAGTAAAATTAGGTAATATTATTAGTATTCATAAATCAGGCTCCACAGTAAATCTTACCAGGAGACTGTCTGCCACACACAGTACAATGCGCAAGAGGTTTATAGTAGATTTACGGACACCTCCGAAATCTTCTATCGTTTTCAGTATGTCTGCTACCAGAGGAAAAATAACGCAGCGCAACTAGTAATTGTTGCAGAGATTCAACAGAATGTTTTCAAAAATAAAAAAGAAATCATTTATCTTTTCAAATAATCTTTAAATTCAAACCCTAAAATACATATTTTTGCACTTCCTCATTTTTCTGTTGCATGTTATATCCGAGTTTCAATTTTTCGAAACAAGGTTAGGACTATAAGCCTAATTCTGAAGGTTAGGACTGTCTGCTTCGAAAACCTCAATCTGTTTTAAAACTTATGTTCATTTATGTGTATTTCAAAGTGGTGCACTCTATTTCGAAAAATTCTTGGCCGCCGTGGTCGTTCAATAACATTAAGCACTCACTCATCGTCATTCGTAAGTTCTTGGAAAACATCTGCAATATCCATGTGTATTGCGGGAACCGCCATCTTGCACTGTTGAGCCTTAAACTGCAGTTTAAACGGCAGAGAACCGCCAATTAAGTTAAACTAAAGTTAACTCAAGATTAACTGGTAGTTAAGGTTTATAATACGAACCAGAACGGAAAACTTCAGTTTAAACTGAACATAAGGTTTAAACGGCGTTCATAATACCAGCCCTAAGACGAAGATCTACTAGCATACGTCTATTTTCTCCGTAAAATTTATAAGGACACTAGACTATTCTTATTAATGAAATACAGGGTGTCCACATAAAACTTTTACAACTTCAGGTGTAAATAAATTATTGAGACACGATATCTGGATGTTTTTCTGCATATTAATCAGAAACTGACAAAGTTTTATGGGAATTTTGTTGGATTGTTGGAAGTGTGAATTTTGGTGAAGTCAGTGCCCTACTACTGTGCATCAGTATATCTGCCTATGAAATAAATTTGTCCAGGAGAGCTCTTGTTACTTTACTTTTTGAAACACTCTCGTATGACGGCTTTAAAAACGCAAGCAGAAATATGTACTTACTTACTGGCTTTTAAGGAACCCGGAGGTTCATTGCCGCCCTCACATAAGCCCGCCATTGGTCCCTATCCTGACCAAGATTAATCCAGTCTCTATCATCATATCTCACCTCCCTCAAATCCATTTTAATATTATCTTCCCATCTACGTCTCCGCCTCCCCAAAGGTCTTTTTCCCTCCGGCCTCCCAACTAACACTCTATATGCATTTCTGGATTCGCCCATACGTGCTACATGCCCTGCCCATCTAAAACGTCTGGATTTAATGTTCCTAACTATGTCAGGAGAAGAATACAATGCGTGTAACCTTCTCCATTCTCCTGTAACTTCATCCCTCTTAGCCCCAAATATTTCCCTAAGCACCTTATTCTCAAACAACCTTAACCTATGTTCCTCTCTCAAATTGAGAGTCCAAGTTTCACAACCATAAAGAACAACCGGTAATATAACTGTTTTATAAATTCTAACTTTCAGATTTTTTGACAGCAGACTGGATGATAAAAGCTTCTCAACCGAATAATAACATGCATTTCCCATATTTATTCTGTGTTTAATTTTCTCCCGAGTATCATTTATATTTGTTACTGTTGCTCCCAGGTGTTTGAAGTTTTCCACCTCTTCAAACGATAAATTTTCAATTTTTATATTTCCATTTCGTACAATATTCTCGTTAGGAGACATGATCATATACTTTGTCTTTGCAGGATTTACTTCCAAACCTATTTCTTTACTTGCTTCAAGTAAAATTTCCGTATTTTCCCTAATCGTTTGTGGATTTTCTCCTAACATATTCACGTCATCGGCATAGACAAGCAGCTGATGTAACCCGTTCTATTCCAAACCCTCTCTGTTATCCTGGACTTTCCTAATGGCATACTCTAGAGTAAAGTTAAAAAGTAAAGGTGATAGTGCATCTCTTTGCTTTAGCCCACAGTGAATTGGAAACGCAGCTGACAGAAACTGGCCTATACGGTCTCTGCTATACGTTTCACTGAGACACATACGCAGAAATATGTTTCCCACAAAAAACGAAAGAGCTGATATTCAAATTTTGAACGTTCGCGCAATCTACTCCCCCATTCCATCTCTCGCTCCGTGACGTTACAAAGAGAAAGGCGATTCCGGAGCAGAAATCGTTTTGTGTGCTGCAGTTTGCGAAGCATTAATCTGTTATTTCTGTTCAGCGAGCTTTCCAGTGACAAGTTCAGAAAAATCTTCCATCTGTCAATAGCATTAGGCGTTGGTGTCAGCAGTTTCAGACAACGGGGTCCCTTTGTAAGGGGAAAAGTGCAGGACGTCCGAGTGCATAAAAGAAAGTGTGAAACGAGTGAGGCAGTCTTTTGTTTGCAGTCCTAAGAAATCTACGCGCCTTGTGAGTCGTGAATTGAAGACGTCGACTACAGGAGTGTTGCTTCTTGCATCTTGATGAAAAAGTTGGCGAATTCGACGTGGTCTGTTGGTTTTAAGAAATTGCATTAAGTGAAGACGATAGGTCTTTCGTATAATTCTGCTTTTTTTTCTTATTAGAATCTATTGAAAGTCTAAGTAAATAACGCCTTCTTCTGTTATTGGGTGACAATTAGGAAGGAGGAGATGAATAGTATATTGTGTGGATAAATCGCAATATAGCGAACGCCAGTAGTGGAAGTTATCCCCACCCACATGAAATGTGCATTCGACACAACACTCGCCTATCACGTAGAGTGTCTGGTGAGCTAGTAGGGGAAAAGTGGAGGGGGTCGTGGGCAGAGCTTCTACGTTCGCTATATTGCGATTTGCCCTTACACGTGCAGGCAAATTACTTCAAATGTAATATTTAAGAAAAACATTATTATACCCATAGCAGCCCATTGGCTCCATATAAGTTACGTTTCAAAGTCTACATTATAATTTACTAATAAGTGGACAATGTTAGTGGTGTGCGGTGCCTGCTGCCTTAGAATAGAGCAGTGATGTCAAAGCAAGCGCATTTTTCTGACCTTGACGTCGTGCGCGGGCAGCAAGCGCTAAGTATGGAAAGAGGAAGGGTTGTGTATATGAATAAGCAACCTGTTGGATTAAGAAAACAGTGGTGCACAAACTTCAAACGGAACGTGAAATTTTATGTCGTTATTTTTATATGGCTTCTTTCTGTTTAATATTAACTATATTGTCTGTAAAACAAAAGATGCGTGCGATACGATGTAATGAACGCGGTTACATAACAATTACAGCAAAGATTGTCTTTTTTCCGATCCGTCCGATGAGTGCGATACGATGTAGTGAACGCTTACCTTTAATGCAATCCTCCCATGTTAATTCATTACGGACCATATATTCATTAGTTGTACGAAACATTTCTTCACCGGTTCCTCGCTCGGGCAGTTTGCATAAAAAAATTGCAATTACATCCCCATCAATGTACCGAATGTAGGAAAGAAGTTATGCATTACCGCTAATATCGTCGATCTGAAGTGAGAACTTCTGACTGCTCTTTATTTTATCCTTCATAATGTCTTGGATGTCACTGGCCATGTCATTAACTCGGCGGTAATTGTGTCAACAGAAAGAGGAATTTAATTTTTATTAATTTTATTAATTTCTTACAATAACAGGTAAAAGTTCGCGTCACATCTTTCACCTTGTGGAGGCACACCGGTTGCGGAACACTGGTGTAGAGATTGAGTTTAAAGTTGGCATTGCAGACTTTTCCCTGTTGTAATATAAATATTTCACCTGTCTGGTCGACCCCAACCGTCTTAAATAGTCGAATGTCTTCAATTAAAAGTGAAGGCAAGCGAAATAAGGAAAGAGAAAAAGTAAGAAGAAAAAAAGACAATATAAAGTGGAATGAACATGAAAGTAAAGGCAAGGAAAACGAAGATAGAAAGAAAATAACAGAGAGGAAGAATACGGAATAACGAGCGCAAGGAAAGGGTAGTAAGAGGAAAGAAAAACACAGAAAATGCGCGACGAATGAAGAAAGAAAGATATATGTTCGAATTAGTCATTTGCAACATTTAATTTTTCATTCTTACTTTCGTGAGAAGCATACAATACTTACAATAAACAGAGCATACTTTCTCATTAAATATATTACTCAAGTGATAAAAGATTAGTACTAAGAAATATTGTGGGGAAGAATTCGTAATAACGTTAGCTCAAGGGATTAAATTACACGTTTTCCTTATCAGATATAAAGCAAGCGTACAACGCTTGAGAAATAACCGGTTGTTACTCGGTACTAAAACATAAGCGAGTTATTGTCAGCTCTCAAAGGAAAATTTATTTGGTTAGTACTAAATCGTAATGTATTAGCGTCCTCTGCAAGAGTTACTCGAAAGCAGGTAGACTGCACTAAAAGATAAGGCTATTAACTATTTTAATCTTTGCCATTATTCACTCTGTATTAATTTCTTTCAAATGTCCATTTTAAGGAGATACAGACTACAGTAGAGCATCGATTATCCGAAACAATTGGGGACAGGAGGTGTTCGGATAACTGATTTTTCGGATAAGCGATCATTTACGAAAACAATAGGTGTCAAAAGAGCAGTATGAAACAAAGAAACACTGACATTAAACACAAAACTGTACATAGGCTATATATTTTGTATCACACGTCTTACAAATAACTAGCTTGACTAGTTCAAAATGGCCTACAGTTTAGGAAAGAAGTCCATTTTTTTTTTGCTTCAGAGCTGAGACTCGTTTTTTTGCCGCTAAATCTCGCAAACGGCGCTAGCGAAACTCTACATGACGCACGCGCAAATTTGAATTTGCTGACTGGAACGCTTTCGGTTAACCGATGTTTCGGTTGATCGACATTCGGTTAATGGATGCTCTACTGTATAGCTTTTCATTTAGGCCTACTTACTCTTTGTGCGGGTGCCAGAGTGTTTTTACATAAAAAGCAATAGGCCTACGTATTTTCTTATTACTATTATTATTATTATTATTATTATTATTATTATTATTATTATTATTATTATTATTATTATTCGTAACTTTAGCTTATGAAAATACATAAATAAAAATGAATTACAAATATATAAATAAATATTCATTTATACAGAACAACCGGAACTATACAGTAACTTTTATAAATTTTAACTTTCAGTTTTTTTTAAAGCAGACTAGATGAGAAAATCTTCTCAACCGAATAATAAAAAGGATTTTCCATATTTATTCTGCGTTTAATTTCCTGTTGAGTGTCATTTATATTTGTTACCTTGTTCCAAGGTACTTTAATTTTTCCACCTTTTCAAAGGATAAATTTCCAATTTTTAAATCTTCGTTTCTCACTACGTTCTGGTCACGAGACACAGGCCCCCAATTATATACTTTTTTCGGGATTTAGGGGAGAGGTGGGTAGTATCGGACATCGGGTAATATCGGACAGTGAGTTTCTTTCATCTACCACCAGATGATAGTACCTGAATGACATGGTTACGTTTCTGTGACGTCGCATACAGAAACGTAACCATGTCATTCAGGTACTACGATCTGGTGGTAAATGAAAGAAACGCAATGTCCGATATTACCCTATGTCCGATACTACCCAACTCTCCCCTACTTCCAGACCTATCTAATTACTTGTTTCAAGTAAAATTCTCGTGTTTTCCTTAATAGTTTGTGGATTTTCTCGTAACATATCCACTTCATCCGCATAAACAAACAGCTGATGTAACTCGTTCAATTCCAAATATTCTCTGTTTTCCCTGGACTTTCCTTATGGCATATTCTAGAGCAAAGTTAAAAAGTAAAGGTGACAGTGCATCTCCTTACTTTAAGCCACAGTGAATTAAAAAATCGTCAGACAAAAACTGGGCTATACGGACTCTGCTATAGGGTAAAGGTTGGTAATATTGTGATAGTTCTTTTTGAGTATTCATTGCAATTTTACTGAGCGAGAAAAGTACCGGTTTTGTGCACAAACTTGTTCACGAACATTCCTTTAATACATTGACGCGAAAAATCGATCTTCCTCTCGCTCAGTAAAATTGTAATGATTCCTCAAAAAGAACTATCACAGTATTACCAACCTTTACCTTACGTTTCATTGAGGCACACTTTAATTAATCAAACTACTTTCTTGGGAATACCAAATTCAATAAGAATATTATATAAAACTTCTCTCTTAACCGAATCATATGCCTTTTTAAAATCTATGAATAATTTATGTATTGTGCCCTTATACCCCCATTTTTCTCCAATATTTATCGAGTGCAAAAAATATGATAAATAATCGACTTATTACGCCTGAAACTACATTGATGATCCCCAATAATTTCATTTACATATGGAGTTAATATTCCCAAAAGAATATTGGACAAAATTTTGTACGTCAATAAAAGTGTGTAAAACGTTGTACACAGAAAAAAATTGCAGTATACATGATTTTTTGAAAGAATTCTAGACTAATGCTTCTGAAATGCAAACGTTCAGTTAGCTCTTACAAATAGCAGTCACTGCTGCTGAAAACTACAATCAGACGGAGCCTAATTAAAGTCTTAGTGACATGCCAGTGAATCTGCCGCTGGACGCACTCGTGTAACGGCCTTATGCGCGCTTGTTTCGGGACAACATTGGGTTAATTTTAATAGTTAAACGATCGAAAAGCGGTGCAAGGTCACGTAACGGGTTTAGCCAAATTTAATAGAACATTAGTACAGCCGGATTCGAGCTGACTGTGATCTGTCGCAGATCTCTGAGCGTGCGCTGCAATTAAATTAGTCAGCGGGGAGCTGCGTTGCGCTGATGAAAAAGTAAGCTCCGCTCAACTACTGCACCGGTCATGGAGCAACCACAGTCTACTATATACAGTCACGAAGCTTGAGTTTTGAGGTGCTAGAAACAATAGACTGTGTCGGTACTATTTTGCATTGCCTGTAATGAGGCGATATTAGCGATCCTAGCGGTGAGCAACTATCTAATGTTTGCATATTTACTACGTATTGAGCTTCGCGACTGTATATACTAGACTATGGGGCAACCTCGTGTCAGCGCACTGCCTTTGCTTTTGAAAGGTTCCGAGTTCGACTCTGAGATCGGCTATTCCAGCGATGTCAAGGTCAAGAGCACGTAGACGGTTCTGCGTGCGATCAAGCGCTCACTGGTTGCAATGAATCTATTCTGCAGGCAGCAGCAGAGAATAAGAAGGGGTGAGCAAAGTGAACTCTATTGGCCTGTCACTGTAAGATGAATTAAATTGTTTTTAAATAATAGATAAACGTGTAACATTCATACAAGACAGCAAGAAATCAGAACATGTTTTGTAGAGTGTACCTCTCTAATAAATGCAATGAATTATAAAATAGTAGGCTACAATAAATAATAAACATAGCTTCTCCTTAACTTATATAGTTTCAGATAATAGCTAAAATACAATTAATTTTTATATAATTATCTAATAATCAAACTAGTATAAAAACACTGTTTTCCTGTTTTAAACTTACCAATACAAAAGTGAAAGAAATTACAGGACATTGTGCATACGGAAAAATGAAATAATAATAATAATAATAATAATAATAATAATAATAATAATAATAATAATAATAATAATAATAATTTATTTATTTAATCTGGGAGTGCTAAGGCCAGTAGGCATTCTCTTCTGCCCAGCCAGATTCTAATTCTAATTGAATACAATTGCTTACATAGTTATTACATTAAAATATGTAGAACATAAAACAACATGAAAGTAAATAATGAAAGTTGGATAAGT
Organism: Periplaneta americana; assembly: GCF_040183065.1. Classification (NCBI taxonomy): domain Eukaryota; kingdom Metazoa; phylum Arthropoda; class Insecta; order Blattodea; family Blattidae; genus Periplaneta; species Periplaneta americana. Next base: position 147,345,439 of record NC_091127.1, read on the forward strand.
AATGTTAGTGTGACAATAATAAACATTGGTAAGAAATAGTTATTTTATTGATTTATTTATTTATTTACTTATATTTAATGTGCTGTACAACAGCCAGAGGCCAATTACAGTTCAGCACAAACAATATAACAAAAACATTAGCAATAATTTACAATAAATGTACAAAGAAATAATTAAATTATTGGCAATTAATTAAAATGATAATTACAAATGAAATAATGGAATCATAAATGAAGAATGGAATCATATAAAATATATAATAATAATAATAATAATAATAATAATAATAATAATAATAATAATAATAATAATAATAATAGCAGTAGTAACAACAATAATAATAATAATAATAATAATAATAATAATGATAATAATAGCAGTAGTAGTAACAATAATAATAATAATAATAATAATAATAATAATTTATTTATTTATTTATTTATTTATAATATTAACGTGCAAAACAACAGCACAAGGCCAATTACTGTTTAGCACGATACAAAACAAAACAAAACAACAAATGATGATGAGCATGAATGATAGAAAATGGCAGTGAGATGAAATACAAACAATATAATAATCATCACTAATCTTTGACCAAATGCAAGAAAATAAATAGCAATATCTAACAATAATAACAAATAAGGATATATCATGATAAACTCAAAAGGTGTATACTACACATTAAATGGATCCAAGCTTAATCCATGCAAATTAGCATATTTTATACATCTGCAGATCGGGGAGAGAGATTTTGAATTTCTATTATAAAAAATGTTATGAAATCTTAAACCCTTAGCGGGAATACGAAGACTGATATTGCTTATGAATGATTCACAATCAATATCACCCTTAATGACTTTACAAAAAAATAAATAATCAAGATCTTCACGTCTGGCAAATAAACTGCAGCAGTTAAAATATTTACAGTTAATCTCATATTTATAGTCATCGGAATTTGGTAAAAATCTATAAGAACACAAGGAAATAAATTTTCTTTGAATATTCTCCAATTTAGCCGAGTCAGTGGAAGTAATGGAGTTCCATACAACAGATGCATATTCAAGTTTGGATCTAACCAATGTATAGTATAAAATTAATAGACACATCGGAGTAGAAAAAGAATAAGTTATAGATCTAATTAGACCAAGCATTCTTAATGAATGGGTATAAATATATTGCACATGATCATGGAAATATAATTTAGAATCAAGTATGACACCAAGATCTCTAATACTATTTTTCTTAGCAATTATGACATTACTAAGAGAATAATTAAATTTTAGGGAAGTAGTTTTCCGTGAGAAGGAAATGGCTAAAGTTTTGGACTGATTAATTTTCATTCCATTTTCAACAGACCATCGCGAAATTGAATTGATGTCATTTTGTAGAATTTGACAATCAGCCAAACTATTAATTTTACGAAAGATTTTGAGATCATCCGCAAATAAAAGACAGCTAGAACTTATTCTTTTACTTATATCATTTATAAATAATAAAAATAAGAGAGGTCCCAATGTAGATCCTTGAGGAACGCCACATAAACTATTAAATGGAACCGAGAGAGAATTACCTAGTCGAACACAAGATTGTCTATCTGTTAAATAATTTTCAAACCAATTAACATATTGATTGGAGAGACCAAAATTACTTAATTTATTTAATAAAATTTTGTGAGGAACAACATCAAATGCTTTGCTAAAATCAAAATAAATTGAGTCAATTTGACCTTGAGTTTCGACTGTGGGCATTATGAGATTCAGATAGGAAACTAAATTAGTAGTAGTAGATTTCCCTCTAGTAAATCCATGTTGGGCTGAATTGATCTTATTTTTAACATAAAATGAAATATGTTTGTGTATTATTTTTTCAAAAATTTTAGAAAAATTGTTCAGGATAGAAATAGGTCTATAATTAGTAACACTGTATTTATTACCATTTTTAAAAACTGGGATAATAGATGCTTCCTTCCAAAGTGAAGGATAAATTCCTGTTTTTAAACTAAGATTGAATAAAAAAGTTAAAACGGGTATGAGAATATTGGAGCAACCCTTAATTATAAAGTTAGGAATGCTATCCGTACCTTTAGATTTATTAGGCTTTAGCTTTTTAATGGCTGTAGTTACATCATCGGATGTAATTTTTGGCAGGGGCAAACAGTCAGTGATATTAGAATCATAAGTAATGAAATTAGAATTACAATTTTGTTGAACAGATTTAAATTGACTAGCAAATGCGTTTGAAATTTCTTTTTGGTCTGTGATGTGGACGCCATTTATTATTAATTCTGTGGGATTGCTATTAGTTTTTCGAAACGTTTCAACATATTTCCAAAATTTATTTGGTTCATGCTTTAGGTTGTCATCAATTGATTGTAACCATTTGAATTTATCGGATTTAATCATGGCTTTGACTTGTTTTCTAAAATTAGAGAAAATGTGATAATGATGATCAGTTTTATACTTTTTGTAATTTTTATGAGCTTTATTTTTTTTCTTAATAAGCTGACGTAATTCGTTTGAAAACCATTTAGGATAGTGCGATTTTTTAACAAAGGTGACAGGGACACAAAGAGATATAGCATTGTTTATAATTTGAGACAAGGAATTTGCGGCAATGTTTACATCAGTTCCAATCATAATTGTAAAGAATAGAATAAAGATTCAGATAATTAGCTTGAGAATAATTTAAATATGAACTGATATGACAGTGTTTCGGAAACGATAAATTTACTTCAATATGAATAGAGATAGAAGGATGATAAATATCCTCTAAAACTAGAGAGTGATCGGTAAGTTTAACTGTAGTATTATTGACATTAGTAAAAACCAAGTCAAGAAGATTTTTACTAGTAATGGTAGAGTTAATTTGATTTAATCCAAGAAGGCAAGTCGAGGAATATAAATCCTTAGACTTAATTTTAGAGTAATAATGAGTATCATTAAGATTGAAACCAGTTGACCAGTCCATACCCGGGGTATTGAAATCACCGAGAATTACTGTTCTAAAATTATGAGTATCAAGATTTTTTTCAAGAAAATTAAGATAAGATTTTAAATGATTGTGATTTGTATCAGGAGGGAAATAATGGTTTCCAATTAACAAATTAAAACCATCAGCCATTTTAATTTCAACCCAAACACATTCACTAATAATTTCTAAGTCAAAACGCCTACTTGCAAAAGGTAACTGGTTGCTAATCGCTGTTAGGACACCACCACCTCTTTTCTTGTTGGTGTCTTCAAACATTCTATCTGCACGAAACACAGTATAATTATTAGGAAATAAATTTGTATTAATAATTGACTCTGATAACCATGTTTCAGTGAGACAGATAATGATATCATAATAATAATAATAATAATAATAATAATGAGATAATTTAGATATTTATCTGTGATACAGTATATATAACCATTAAACATTGAAAAACCTGAAACAGCTATTATTGTTAACAAGAATTGTTAGAAAAATATTTCGTTAGTCTATTCTTAAATTGGTTTGATGTCTGACAGTCCCTGACATTACTCGATAGGGAATTCCAAAGCCGAGGAACAGCCACAGTGAAAGAAGAGGAATATGAGGATGTTCGGTGGGAGGGAATGGATAATATTGAGGAGTATTGTGATAATAGGATTGCAACAAATAATAAACATAGTATATTTTTTGATATTAGAAATTTTAGATAATGAGACCTACCTAATTAATTGCTATGTAACTGTTACACACTTAATAATGTACTTATTATATGAACAGCACATTTCTAGAAACAAATTTAAATTCCTGACTTCTCGTCTAATACAGAAGTTTTTTCTTGCTTTTGCCGACACCAACCTTATGTCCAGCGAAATTATATTTCCTGCAGCATGACGTAGCATAGCACGCTTATTATCTTCTGATAATCTTGGTATTAGTCTTGGTTTTGTGAGGTTCGTAAGTGAGGAAAATTGCTCACATACGTGCTTACTGCCAAATATAGAAATAATTTGCTCCGCAAATATTCGTACCTTGGATATATTACCAGGCAAAGCGAACTTCCAACTTCTCTGTTCACGCAATTTAAAGAACCTGGAGAGAACTTTTCCTCGGCTTAGCCAAAGGACATCACAATGGTAAGGACCATTGTCAAACTGAAAAATCTATGGACGACATATCTTCACAATTTTTAGACAGAATTCATAACGAGTCTACGCTATTAGCATCCATACTTTTTTGTACTTTATTCTGTAAACTTAAATGCAATGCAGCGAGGAAGAACCTCTACAATACATCTAAACATATATTTATTATTATTATTATTATTATTATTATTATTATTATTATTTAATGTCAATAAAACAAAATTTCAATACATCATTATGTATATCAATTAATAATTTCAGGAGTTTCACATTGCTCCTCTTCGTAACTAAATGCTTTCCATATATCAGACAAAGAACATTTTCCCCTCTTTCACTCATAAGAAGTCAGGAGTCCAGTCAGCCTAAAACTTACTGAACGACTTCTTCCTCAATGTCTTATGTACAACCCTTGTGTTCACCAGTGACTTGTACCTGCGTGCCGTACGTGCTCTGAACAGTGCATACGGGCGAAGAGGCACGTTTGCGCTCTCGTTGACATCATTGGGCTATTCTGTGATTTTTCGTGGATGATTCTCAGTTGGTTAAATATCTTTGTATAGATCACTTAATTTTGTTCACCCTCGTCTTTTAGCATATATACTGCTACCAGGTAGCAGGCGAAAGAATCGAAGATTGTTCACGCGCTATTTCTTATACAGGGACATCATTTTATTTTTACTAACATTTTTAATATTAACCTGGCTATACCTTTAGAGAACCGGAAACACCGTTTGCTGCCCCCTTCCACGACTGGAGTTCGATGATACTGGCGTAAAATACAAACAAATCACTTTACTAGGTACAGGAGGAAAGAAAAGTAGTTCATCCATTTACGTAGACTAGGAAGTATCGCAATTTTGAGTTAGATAATTTTCATTAGGTTTTTGTTTAATCAAAATCCAGTACAGTATTAACGAACTGAGTTATCCATGCGAACGTATTCATTATGCAGTGTATATTATACTGTAATACAGCACATTAGCGTACAATATAGAGAATGAAGTTAAATTGAAAAATAATCATAATATGGATATTTAAACACATTTTTGAAAATGGTGGCCGTTCATTTCGATACAGGCTTCAGTTCTTTTGTGCATATTATCGCACTATAGACTATTGCATCTAACTCCAATTGCCAGTTTCGTCCTTCGTATTAGTAACTCATGTTGAAATAATTCTGTACCTACTCCATAAAAGAGTACCTCACGTACTGTAAATTCAATCTTCACTTCTGCCCGACCCGCACAGATAAAATTACCCAGACATGCTATCTACTGTCCGTCCAAGTGGTTATGTGTAGGATCGTAGAAAGGGGGGAAAGCACGTGACAGTTAATTACTTAACGAGGCCCTTTTATTCAAGTTATTTTAAACAGTTATATAATATTACGTAAACGACCAATTCCTGACAGAAATTAATGTTTTCAGAAAAGAGCTAAGACAGCCTAGCTTCTACAGAGGGGCGAGCAGAAGCAGGTGGGGGGAAATCGGGATGCGACGTAGGCAAACGACAGTACCTGTGAGAAAATATGATTCAATATTGAAAGCTCTTTCATCACTAGGAAACGCGAACATATTTCTGAAACGTACTATACTCACTAACTCAGTGCTGTTTACTATATGCGGTCTTGGTTCTATGTGGAGGTCAGTTGGATCTTCATTAGTAGAAGGGGTGGGAGTGAAGTACATTCAAAAACTCAGGTACAATACAAATTGAAGTAAAAATAAAATGATGTCCCTGTACATCTCTGTCTTAGGCTTAGGCAAATTTCTGGTCTTCATTTATTGCTTTTTTTTAAGTAACGAAAAGTTCAAACAGTCATGTTTACCTTCTTCTGCCTTTTATTCTTTAACTTGTAGCCTTGAAAGTACAAAGTTCGTATGCAAAATCATTTCCGTTAAATGGGACTAGCCATGTTCTGTCTTTTTCAGTCTCTCTCTCTCTCTCTCTCACCGCAAAGATTATTGACATGAGATCCACTTATTTATTTAAGTGATAAAAAGTAACTCATTGGCTAGCCATCTCGATAGCATATCGGCTGTTGAGTTATCCTGATTGTTATTTCAGACATGGAGAGTTGGAGAACAGTTTCGACGCTGCTGCTATTTCTCCTGTTGCCAGGTAAGTCAAGTTACAACGAACCTACAGTCATTTAGCTTAGGCGCTTCCCATCCAGTGGCCCATGGTTCGATTTCCGGTGCGGGCAATGGAAAAGGTTTTTATTCCGTCCACGGAATTGGGCATTTGTCCCTTGTCATGTACTGTCCTGTGTTTTCTCAGCGGTATGCCTCGTGCTGACCACACGATCACTGAGGCTGACAAAGTGTACCTGTCTACTGTCTAATGTTGGTCGAAGAATTTCTATAATGTACTGGCATGTAACTCGGTATCTAATAAGTAGAGCACGGACGATTATAACAGTTAAAATAGGCAGGAAAAAAAGGCAATAAAAACGTAAAAAAAGGGCACATTAATGTTTTCTATATTAACAATATACTATGTGTGCTTGGAACTTGACTGCAATTTCCTTTTCAAACAGTATTCACATATTCTTATTCACTGTAGAGATAGCAAGGTATAATTGATTATTAATATTTAAAAAACTCGCAAAAAAGTTTGTTACATTTAATTAATAAGCTACTTGTAAACCTTTTATCGTATTATTATAACTAGAAGAAAAAAAGGAGGAAAAGCATAGTCATTACCAGACAGCGGATTTTCAGTCCCTACACAGTGATTTAACGTCACGTCCCTTGACTTACAGAGGAAACGTAGCATTGAGTTCAATTACCTCCTTGCAACTGACGTACAGTATCGGGACCGAAAATCCGCTGTCTGGCATCACGGACGAAAATTAAAAAAAAATTATAAGCAGGTGCTAGGGAACAGAAAGTGTTTGTTTCTAGACACATCATGTTGCCATGCTACGGCTCTGGTAGGCTAAGAGGTATTTTACAGTAGTCGTATAAAAATTAAAGGGTTCAGAACCATAGCGGGCCAAGCGCCATTTACTAAAACCGTAGGAAACAAGGGTTAAAATGAAGTTATTACCATAATTCGATGGAAACATATAGCAAGTAATATAAAGTATACGCATTAAAAACTAAATGATATGTAATCTTCATTAAACTATGGTATTCACTTGACTTTAACCCTTGCTTTCTTTGTTTTTAATACGTGGCGCTTGGCCCACTATGGCTCTGAACCCTTCAATTCCTCTTGTGTAGTTACTTACTGTTCGGTGCATTAGGAGAACATTCAGTAGAAAAAAATTACCGCCCTTTTCTGGTGAAGAAAAAACTGTGAAATGCTTGCGGGAGAAATGGTAGTACCTCTAACAAATCTGTTTTAACATTATGGATTATTTTTGAGTTGAGAGGAATTTGAACACTTATCTCCATTATGGAAAGATAATTACATTTAAGGGGGGAGGATGGTATTTTTTGGTGAAAAATGAGTAAATTAAAAAAAAAATCTTTAAAATACTCTGTGATATGTGTGGAATGCATAGCATAATATTTTGTGCGTATTTGTGCCCTTATCAGATGTTGAGACGACATTTTTAAATTTCCTGCGTTATGGATTTTTAAATCACTCGCCTCCTTTTATTGTTGTTTCCGGTAAATTGGAATTAAATTTTTTTTTTCTTCAAAATACTCTTTGATATGTGTGGAATGCATTGCATAACATTTCGTGGGTATTTGTGCCCTTATCGGATGTTGAGACGCCATTTTTAAACTTCCTGCGCTATGGATTTTTAAATCACTCGTCCCCTTTTATCGGTTTACGGTAACTTCATTTTTTTGCTACATTGCCAGACAAAAATGGATATAATTTCTGAATTATTAAAGATACATGCATGAAAGTTAGAACACACATTCTTTAGACTATTAGGAAACTTTTCTCTGTAACATAATTTTGTTAATTGATTTCATTTTAAAACTACGTCCATTTGTTTGCAAGAAAGAAATTCAGAAAAGTGTTATTAAATTTTAATTGTTTGCTTTACAAACGTAGGGACTAATATCAAAATTCTGTTACAGATAGTTTGTAGAGCATGCTTTTGCAAGTACATTGCAAAAAACTGGATGAATCTACCTTTAAAAATGGTTTAGATATATCGGTTTTAGTAAAATCCTGCATTGGGTATATTTTTTTTTCAAATCTGGTTCCCAAATAATTTTTTCAAAATATTTATTTTTGGTTGAGTTGCTACAGCTACGAGCTCTCTATATACAAAAAATTAGTATTTTACACCAAAGAGGAAAAAAGTTAAAAAAATACCATCCTCTCCTCTTAAGTTTCTACAGCGGAGATGCAAATCGATGGTGTTGTTCGAGTAGAGGGGGTTAAGTCATTTCTGTGCAACTGGAGTTTTGTTCCCCAGGTGAATACATAAGTTAAACTCTACAAGTGGATGTGCAAAAAGAGAAAATAATACTAACATTTGATATGTTTTATTTGTGTAGAAAATTATTTGCAAAAAGAGTCCGAAGTTTTATTTTTATTTATCTCACATCTCATTTTTATGACTTTATCTAAACACCATCGAAATATTGTCAATTGTGGTATCTTTTTCTATTGAGTGCAACTGTGTACTATTTTCATATTTCAATTCATGCGACTTGTGGTGCAATACTGTTTTCCCGCATAACAACTTTATATTTGCCGTATAAACAGATGAAATAACGACCACTTGAAACGAAACTAAAAACCGGTGTAAAGTTACTATGACTAGTAAAAAGTATCCCAACTGACTGCAGTAGAATCATAAAGGATATGCTTATTTTTGTTGTAATTTTTGCATTTTACTGCTTTTTGAGTTTGAGACCTTGGTGGCGAATGGAACATTAAAAGTTAAAACTTCTACTTCTTGAGATCAATAACTGCTCCATGCAAAGGAGAACGAAGCATGCAGTGGATGTTTACGTTTAACATTAAATAATCGATGTTTTGTTGAACTTGGATGATAAAAATGAATGAAATAATATTTGTAAAAGATAGTAAGGAAACTGATTAAGATCTAATCTTCTAGTCAGATGATATAAAAGCAAGGAATGTTTTAGATAAAAGTCACAATACAAAACGACGCGAAACATAGTGCTCAAAGAACTTCTAAGAAGTGATATAGGCCCATTAAAGTGGAGAGGATACTTGAGAGATTTTCCAGAACAACTCGTACCGTAAGATTAGGTAATTTCCGTATGTGTCATTCTCTTGGCAGTTCTCGGAGAGGGCGGATCAAAGTCCTTCTGCATTGCGACATTAAAGGCAACTCCGTTTACTTACTGAATTCCTTGGGAGGAAGGGATGAGGTACACTGATACGCAGCCCTGAAGATACCACAAGGATAGACGAGGAAATTTCTTAGCGGTCACCAGATATGAAAAGAGGGAAAAGGTAGGATTTGTAATAAAATAATTAGAATCGATGAAGGAACGGACTCCATGATACAAAAATTAAACGAAAGTTACCCCTGCGGTGGCTGAGTGATCAAACCTCCAGCCTGTCTCCCAGGGTGCGAGTCCCGGTCAGGTCTGAGATTTTTCATTGAAAAATCCGTAGTGATATTTGTGGCGGACAAGGTCTCGGTTTGGGTTTTTCCATTCTTCCCCATGTTAGGCATCTACATAATTTTTCACCACTTCTCCATTTTGTCATGATACCAAAGCATTCCTCGACTGCCGGATGGCGACGCACGGAGGGGGCTGACCTAGGAACGAGAAGGGTTGTCTGCTCGAAACAGGAGTTTATCAGTTGCGAGCACGGAACGTTTTTACGTGAATTTTGTGCATCAGTTGTGCGCGGTGGTTTCTAGTGAGTACTCATCAGTTGCGCGTGGTCGTTATATTTTCGCAACATTTTCTTTCCCATTTTATAGAGACTTAGAATTCTGCATGTTATTGGCAGGTACGGTTAAAAAGTTTCTTTCAATCGTACCATGAAGCTGGTATTCATCAAAGGAATAAAAATCTTATAAATAATTTTGTATTCATATTCTCTTATAATAAATAAAACGAAACGCTCTTTAAAAAAACAAAATTCTATTAATGTTTTCATGTTTGTATTTATTAAGGAGTTGTTGAATATACTGTTTCCGTTTTCTATATGTAGGATTCATCCTGAAAATATTATCTCTGTCATTCATTTTAATATACGTAGGCTACTAGTTTCTGTCTGTATGATAGCGTCAACGAATTAATAAATACGTGGATGTGTAGAGTTAGAATTAAGAGAACATTCCTTATAATTTGTTTTAATGGTTAACCACTCTTCGCGTGTTACTTACTCACGATGGACGTTTACACATCATTTCAGGATATAAAGAAACCGAGAAGGGACATAATTTGGTAGTACTGAATAGAAATAAGTCTAGGAAAGATCGTGAAACACAGTTTAAACTTGCAAAGTAAGAATATACCTCAATGAAACAAAAGGCACTAAGTGACATATCAGAAAGATCATTAAAAAAGTTATCAGAACCGAAGTTTCAAATACGGCAGCTCACGTTACTAGCGAAGATGTTTCCAGAATGAGGCAAAATATTTATCGGACCAGAAGCTCTGTACTTCCACCATTGTCAATACGAAAGTCTCCACGCGCAACTGATGTGCCTACTTGGAGAATGCCCGCGCGCAACTGATTTACTTCGAAGCAGTTCGCGCGGAACTGATATACACCCCTCGAAACTTGGGTACCCAGCGAACCTTAGTGTAGTCAGCCGGTATGGTAATGCACCTAGCTTGAGGGTTAGCGCAATAGATCGTAACAGGTCGCAGTGCTGGGCCATAGTGCCCCCCTCTTGTAAATTCCATTCCATTCCGAATAAAAGTTACTGCTCCGCAACTATACACAATAGATGTCCTCACAATCGATTCCATTAATATTGACGTCAGATTAAAATGCTTACGTTGAAATATGGAGTATGAATTTAGTCTAGTTCACGACTGTTCTCTATCTACTGATGTTGCGTTGCCTCAACATTTCACATCGAGTATAACATATCCCGTCGCGTTATGATTCCAGTAATCTTCTTTCCCCCATTATACAGTACCTATGTTAGCTCATAGAATCAATATTTCCATGTACGGTACGTATAGACACGCAATTAACTTTCGGTAATTAAAAGTTAATTATTTTTCCGTACTACTACGTGGGCAAGGTAAACTTTTTGAGATAAATGAATACGTTTTACTGATGATGATGATGATGATGATAATAATAATAATAATAATAATAATAATAATAATATTAAAATAATAATAGTTATATTAAAATAATAATAATAGTGATATTAAAATAATAATAATAATAATAATAATAATAATAATAATAATAATACAATAATAATAATAATAATAAAATAATAATACTATAATAATAATAATACTAAAATAATATTATTAAAATAATAACAATAATACAATAATAATAATAATAATAATAATAATAATAATACTTACTTGTGGCTTTTAAGGAACCGGAGGTTCATTGCCGTCCTCACATAAGCCCGATATCGGTTCCTATCCTGAACAAGATTAATCCAGTCTCTACCATCATATCCCACTTCCCTCAAATCCATTTTAATATTATTCTCCCATCTATGTCTCGGCCTCCCTAAAGATCTTTTTCCCTCCGGTCTCCTAACTAACACACTATATCCATTTCTGCATTCGCCATACGCGCTACATGACCTGCCCATCTCATATGTCTGGATTTAATTAAAATAATAATAATAATAATAATAATAATAATAATAATAATAATAATAATATTAAAATAATAGTGATATTAAAATAATAATAATAGTGATATTAAAATAATAATAATAATAATAATAATACAATAATAATAATAATAATAAAATAATAATACTATAATAATAATACTAAAATAATATTATTAAAATAATAACAATAATAATACAATAATAATAATAATAATAATAATAATAATAATAATAATAATAATAATAATACTTACTTGTGGCTTTTAAGGAACTCGGAGGTTCATTGCCGTCCTCACATAAGCCCGATATCGGTTCCTATCCTGAACAAGATTAATCCAGTCTCTACCATCATATCCCACTTCCCTCAAATCCATTTTAATATTATTCTCCCATCTATGTCTCGGCCTCCCCAAAGATCTTTTTCCCTCCGGTCTCCTAACTAACACACTATATGCATTTCTGCATTCGCCATACGCGCTACATGACCTGTCCATCTCATATGTCTGGATTTAATTAAAATAATAATAATAATAATAATAATAATAATAATAATAATAATAATAATAATAATAATAATAAAATAATAATAGTGATATTAAAATAATAATAATAATAATAATAATAATAATAATAATAATACAATAATAATAATAAAATAATAATACTATAATAATAATAATACTAAAATAATATTATTAAAATAATAACAATAATAATACAATAATAATAATAATAATAATAATAATAATAATAATAATAATAATAATAATAATACTTACTTGTGGCTTTTAAGGAACTCGGAGGTTCATTGCCATCCTCACATAAGCCCGATATCGGTTCCTATCCTGAACAAGATTAATCCAGTCTCTACCATCATATCCCACTTCCCTCAAATCCATTTTAATATTATTCTCCCATCTATGTCTCGGCCTCCCCAAAGATCTTTTTCCCTCCGGTCTCCTAACTAACACACTATATGCATTTCTGCATTCGCCATACGCGCTACATGACCTGCCCATCTCATATGTCTGGATTTAATTAAAAAAATAATAATAATAATCATCATCATCATCATCATCCAAAAATTATAGGAATGTGTCGATATGTGTCAGAGGAAGTTATTATTGTAATACTATTTTTAAACACACAATTTTTTAACTTCAAAATATGTATACAATTTGATAAAACAAGTCATATAACACCCAAAGACACAACTATAGTGTGGTTATTGTATTACAAGATTATTTTAACACATCACATGTTTATTAAATGTTATTTTATTGCATGTTAAAAAAATGGCTCAGAATCACACAGTTCACATAGCTCTACAATGGTTTTACACATGTTTTAACTTCACAATGTGTACAAGTGTTCTTTTCTCTTTTATGTATGCCATCTGTGTTCAATTTGTTATTTATTAATGTGTTTTCCACCTGAAGATGACTTCGTGGTAATAATATTGTAATGTGACATTACAGAAAATGAATTCTATATTTGTATAAATATAAATTATATAACACAATTTTAATATGCACGCATTGTATTCTTCGCCTGACATAATTAGGAACATTAAATGCAGACGTTTGAGATGGACAGAGCATGTAGCACGTATGGGCGAATCCAGAAATGCTATGAGCTATTCCATCTCAAATCGACCGAAATATAGAGAACATTGACCTTACAATTTCTAAATACAATAAAACGTTTTTTGTACGTAGAGAGCTGTGATACAATGCTTTGTGCAAAGTTTGAGGCATCAGAACTTCATAGTGTTTAAATTAAAAATATTTAAATTTATCGTATTTTCATAAAATTTTCAACTTTAAACTGTTGTAGCTCCGAAACCCTTTTACCCAATGATCAAACCTCATTAAGACGCCTTTGCTAAGGAAAACATATTTTAAAAATATATAGTTAGATTCCGCATTGAAAGTACAAATAAACACATATTTTTTACGGATGGCACGTTGATAAGAAAGTATTGAAAATATCAAATAAAGAAAATAAATAGTACGCGCGTGAACTAACCAGCTGACTGTGAGACGGGAGCTAGTCGAGGTAAGCAAGGCCAGGAGACATAAACACGTGATGTGTCGTTTAGCAGTCATGGCTGTGCTAGCTTTATCACAGGTTTTCATAAACACAGGAGTACAACGATGCCCAACGCTCGCTTATATTCAGCTCTCGGCCAGTGCGTGCGGTACTGCGCCGTTCAAGTCTAGGCGTGTGAAAATAATTTATTTAATCCCCCCGAAACTTATTGCCGTACCGCTAAGCAAACAATGCCGAATCCCTCTTCATAATGCAAGGTTTTTCCTGAATATTTTTTACACTGTTACAAATTAGCAAAAAGCCTAAAAGTAAGTAAAATCAGATTATCTGTCTCTCTGTGTACAATAAAAATAAGGATTACTTCTTAACATAACCTACCAAATGTCAGCTTCAAAATAAGCTCTCGTTCAATGTTCTGCAGTAAATGGTTCTAGAACTCTGAGCGCTGAAAGAGGCTTGTTTTTATAAAATACGCTAAATTTGTCGCTCAATAATACGAAAACCGTTTGACTTTCGATAGTATATTTTTGAAAATGCACTCTCCTCAGCACCTTGTATAAGTAGGGAAAAAAACTTAGAGTATTAAAAATGCGAGGTTTTTTACTGATCGATTTCATATGGAATAGCCCATATAGAGTGTTAGTTGGGAGATCGAAGGGGAAAAAAGACCTTTGGGGAGGCCGAGACGTACGTGAGAGAATAATATTAAAATGGCTTTGAGGGAGGTGGGATATGATGATAGAGACTGGATTAATCTTGCATAGGATAGGGACCGATGGCGAGCTTATGTGAGGGCAGCAATGAACCTGCGGGTTCCTTAAAAGCCATTAGTAAATAAGTAATAATAATAATAATAATAATAATAATAAAAGTATAATCATCATTATTGCATTATTACTGTGCTTTCTGGTAAAAGGTGTTATTGAAGTGAGCCTAGCGTATGTATACTTTATTTTTTTTCATGGAGTGCAGTTTCATAGAAAGGACTTTACCGACAGACCTTCTACTGCCCCCTACTAATTGGTTGTCATAAATAAATGTCTTCCTTACTATAACGGAAATCTTGTCTTCTCTTGTTAGTAACTAATCACAACCCTCGTTCAGAAGAATTGACAGGTGCCCCTCAAATCCACGTGGAGGCAGAGTTGCCGCATCGTTTCCGAATTCCAAGAATCCCGTCAGTTTCACTGCATAATTTCGAAGGTCATCAGGATTGTGACAACTGTGCAATGTTGGGATTAGGGGACAGGATGGAATTGTCAGAGATGTTGTGTAGAAAGTCATAAATCTGTAAGTGGGTGTTCAAAGGAATCACCGAACTGCACTCCTTGAAATAAAATAAGGTATATACTTTCTGTTGAACTATGAGTTATTGCACAGTTTCCCGGGTAATGGGACACTGTTTCGTATTTTTCGAATATTCATTTTGGAAAAGCGTTCGAGGAACGCGTGTCATAAATCAATGGACACCTGGGAGGGGAAGGCTCCGTGCCCGCTGACCTCTTCCAGACACAAAGATGTGCAGCTCACTCTTCCGTCGATAGGAAGGGGACGCAATCTCCAGGGGTGGTCTAGTGAACTATGGCACAAAGCCGAGTCCAAATGCCCACTTCGCCCCCACAAATCACGGGAACGCTGTACAAACCCAGAGCACAGGTTGCCTCAGACGTCTGGTATCGGTAGAAAACATCTCCGCTGACAAATATTGGTTTCCGCCAAACACGCCATTCAATTGAACTTCATAACAGCCTTAAATTTAGAATATTAATATAAAGAAATTGTATAGATTGGACTTTCACTTTTTTTTAATAGGAATTCATAATGTTTCGAAAATTGTTTCTAATTTCGTCTTCAGGTGAACAAAGGGGAGAAGCGAGAGGGTAGCCTACTCGTTGGGGTCGTTACAAACAACTATTCTACGTGAATGTAACTAACAGATAGGCCTACAGTTTTCAGTTGCAGCTTAACACGAACACAACAGAGCATGTTATTCTTTCAGCTCGCTTTCTGGAAATACAGTTACCTGTACATACAGAGTTATCTACGACTTAACGTACTGATACATTTGAAATAAGTTTCTTAAGGTAACTGTAAAGAAATAGTATAGATTGGACTTCCCCCCCCCCTTTTTTTTTAGGAATTCACAACGTTTGGAAAATTGTTTCTAACTTCGTCTTCAGGAGAACAAAGGGCGAAGTGAGGAGGGTAGCCTACTAGTTGGGGTCTTTACAAACAACTATTCTACATGTATGTAATTAACAGATACAGTTGCAGCTTAACACGAACACAACAGAGCATGTTACTCTTTCAGCCCGGTTTGTGGAAAGACAGTCACCTGTACATACAGAGTTACCCACGATTTAACGTACTCAGAATTTTAAAATGAGTTTCCGAAACAAGAGTTATCGTCATCTTTACAGTTATCTGTGCTTCAACTGGTAACTGTGCCTCGGCCTGTAGTTACCTGGCTGTTGGTACTGATTCGAACAAATACCGACATGCGGCGCTACTGCATTACTGTTTCGTAAACTATAACAACTTATATCAAATAATACTATAGACCACGATAAATTAATTTAATAAATTATCGCTACAGTTAAAAAAAATAGCGTTTTATGTACGTAACTTACGGTAAAGTTCCTACTTTCTATAACGTATTAGGATAATAACGTGTGTTTGTGAAGACAATTTCGAACATCTCAAGCTTAATTTTCGTCATCAACTTCAGATTCGATGTCGTCAGTCAAGGAATATTTTATTCTTTGGTGCTCTCCCAATGCGAATGGTATTTCGGGCTCAGAACACATGAAAGCATTCACATGGACGAATGTAAAGTCTATCAATATCGTTGTCATAACCTACACGGCTGACTACGGTTGCAGTTTTGTAGCGTAAGTTCTGCAGTGCTTGGGAAAAGTGACACAAGTCAGTTTCCACAAACCTTTTTTGATCATTTATTGACAACATACCGAACATCTGTTCGCTTGGAAATAAATAATAGGTATTCCTCCCATTACAATAATTCATACAGAAAAAAATCAAATCGACATAAATGAGTGTAAGTTGTAAATAAATTATCAAAAAAGGTTCGTGAAAACTGACTTATGCCACTTTTCCCAAGCACTGCAGAATTTATCTCGATGATCACGCCAAATAGGCCAACAATTATTGCTTTTTTAATCATATTACGATTGAGATGGAAATGTACTTGTACACTATCATTTATCACACGGCTCTTTAATTAAAAAGAATTTACCAAGTAGTACAGAGCTCACTGAAAACTTCTGGGAACAAAAATAACTATAAATAACTAAAAAAAATCACTATCGAAATACTAGTGGAAACATCTATGAACAATAGATACTGAACTTGAAGTTAACTTAACTGTTACAGTAGTTACAAGTGCTGATAAATCTACATTTAACTTTCCGAAAACTCATCGAATTTATCAGTGCAGTTAAATTTATAAGAGCAGTTAAGTAACTGGGAGTTAACTGAGGTGTGCCAGAAACCGGCCACTAAGACAACTAATAATAAGATCCGTGAGGAAATTTAATTATTTACACGTTCCAGAATATGGAAAAATGTGTTATGAAGTTTTCACAGTACAGTTAAACATTTCTTCACAACACAAACACAGTAAAATATCTCACATTTATTATTTTAGTTAAGAAATGTATAGAATACACCTGAAAGCATGAAGTGTTCATACAGCAGTTAGACTAAATTGTATGTCAGTTATGTGTAGATATGGCATTCGTAATACAGTAGGTATATTTTAATAGAAGATGTTTGGTTTAGCAAGTTTAGCAATGTTAGGACATCCCACTTACGTGGTTGTTTGAATGGCACGCATTAATGGGATAATTTTATATGTAAATAATGAAGCATCATACGTAGAAGTCAGGAAAATCAAGGTACTACTGTTCTGTGACATATAGTGTATTACTTTTCTTCGGAGTCAAAAATACTATTCCTTACGTAGTACAAGAAAATGATCTTGTGCATTTTATGGCATTTGTTAGAATTATAAAAGTCTCTGAAAATTAGCTACAACTTTTTCATGGACGAGAATTTCAAAATATCACACATAAATCTTTGGTTCGAATAATGATATGAGATCTTAAGTCACAAAATATTAATTAAAAAAGCAAAACATTACACAAACGTTATTAGTTTTCCACTGTCGTGGAGGTTATTTCGTGAACTTTGAGCTATACATTCAAACATTTCATTTCCAATTTTTGCATTGAAATCTCCTATAATAATGACAGTTTTATCCACTTGCATCTATTGCACCTGCATTTCTATGAGTGCTGGGTTCTCACCAAGAGACCGTGATTCAATCTCTGTAAGCGACTGTGTGAACGGCGGGTTTCCTTAATTTTATCCTGTCGTTACATTGTTACTCCATTATCACCATACTATCATCTGTGCTTTATTTCAGTGAACGAAGACACCTTCACATTTCTAAAACTATTAATATCATCAAATTAAATTACGTGCAAAGATAAATATTTAGAAATAGAAAGCGTAACTGAATCATAGTTTCTGCTAAAATATAGGCTACTAACATTTAACAGCTAATTCAAGCTGTTATTTCATCTATATAAGTTGTACTTTTATGACAATTACAAATATGAGTATTTTCTTGTTTAACCTATCGAATGTAGACTATATTTAAATTTTATTTTATTTTTGTATTTAATTTATTTTGTATTCAACACAGCTTTTTTAAACACATTCATCTTTGTGAGAAACTACAATTTTGAATTTAAAAGTACTGTATACATATTTCAGCGTATGTATGTATGTATGTATGTATGTATGTATGTATGTATGTATGTATGCATGCATGCATGTATCTATGTCCAATAATTAAATTAAAACGAATATTATGTAAAATGTTAAAAGCGGTATGACGCAATTCTTGTATTTAACACGTACAAATTACGTCAAATACCAATACAAGCAGCCTTTTATTGAGAACTGAAACCTTCTCCGTGATGTGATCCTGCGACCAATAACAGAAAGAGCCGAAATTCACCTCCTCAGTATAAGGATTTAAAAACTATTTCATTGTCGTTTATGCTACCATCATATTATTATCACAGAGACGATAACCTAATTTTCGAAATTTTCTTAAAATAAGACATATTTATTGTATTGTATTAATAAAATTCATGCATAAAAATCGAAATAATTTTGAATTGTATTCTCATACTGCAATAAAGAAATTGAATGTTATTCAGTAGTGCCAATTGAGAAAAGCGAAATACAGGTTTTAAAATGTTAATTACATGTACTGCGCTTTTCTCTTGTTATTATATCAGAAATCTTAATTTAATTTAAACATTTTATAGTATAAATTACAAATAACCTGATTAATACATTAATTAAATGAACAATGTTATGAAGGAGTGTCATTTTCTTTAGATACAATGGACATGGAATTAGAAGATGAAGATGTAGATGTGAAAGTAGGATTTTGCACTTTATTTAGTACACTGGATTCATGCTCATCGATTTACGTGGAAACAGTTGGCGACACTGACTAAACAAAAGAACGACCATGCGATAAATTGATAGTGATAAATCGAGCTGCAGAAATAATCGCGATGTATGACTGTGATTGGTTGGAATTCAAAATTTCATTACACTTCATTGGCCGAAAATAGAATGACATCATATAAACTAAACAGTCACTAAAATAAGTGACATAATCACCAGAATAGTGGAAAGGAAAAGAACCAGTAAAATTTAAAGAACAAGTAAAATTTGAAGGGAGACGACGGTAGTTATTATTATTATTATTATTATTATTATTATTATTATTATACAGAACTGTACATTGTAGAAGTTGTAGCATCAGTGACACGGGTCAGGTGGTAGTGGCAGATCTCTCTCGAATTCATACAACCACTCGCTGTTCCGGGAGTCTAAATGGTGCTTAATCACAGCGACTGAAAGAAGTCTGGAGCAGATAACCCGCGCGATGTGACCCTTGGTAGCGAGAGGTACGTAAACACTGAGTTTCTTTTGTGTCCATTTTGATAAAACTTCCAGTTGCAGCGACAGACATATTTTTCATTATAATGAGTAAAGATAATATACATGATCTCTAACACTTGGCTTACAGTTACTATACAGTGTGTCAAGAAAGTTAGTTTACAACGTTTCAGGGATGATAGAGAAGGTAAAAACAAAATAGTACATTATGCAACGAGCCTATAATGATAGTAATTAAGAAGCGAGTATGGATGTTTATGAAACGAGCGCAAGCGAGTTTCATAATTTTCATACGAGCTTCTTAATTACCATTATAGGCGAGTTTCATTTGACTTTTTATGCTTGACCATATTTCTAACTTGAAACTTTTCAGATGTATACATTTTATTTGTATCTGACAAGATCGGAAGTGACCTTGTTCTAGGTCGTGAATTGTGAGATGTGCGCAGACGCGAAAGTATTGATTTTTTCCGACGAACAAAACTGTCATTGACCTTGTGTAATCCCGTTAAACTTCGTATAACCTTGATTATTGAATTCGACATTGAAAAACGAGATGACAAAATGAATTTATTTGAATATTATTTACAATTAACGCTAATTATTATAGTAACAGAACATAACCTTCTGCGACAGTACTGGATTTCCAGCCTCCGTGACTTTTCGCTAATTCTCTTTCGATTGCATATCCGAGAATAATCGATACTTGCGGTTTTATAACGGTACAAAGCTGACTTGTTATTGGCTGAACACCTGTAAGCTGAGTTGTCATTGGCTGAAAACACCTGTACTTTAATGAGGTGTACTTTAATGACATGCATTAAAGGACTGCTACCAGGTGTATAATTACTACATTTCGGCATGGTCGAGCATAAATATTTTTATGTGACAAAAATCTGGCAGATTCACCATTCACAACGGCTAGCGCGTCTGGCCGCGAAACCAGGTGGCCCGGGTTCGATTCCGGTCGGGGCAAGTTATCTGGTTGAGGTTTTTCCCGGGGTTTTCCCTCAACCCAATATGAGCAAATGCTGGGTAACTTTAGGTGCTGGACCCAGGACTCATTTCACCGGCATTATCTCCATCATCTCATTCTGACGCTAAATAACCTAAGATGTTGATAAAGTATCGTAAAATAATCTATTGAAATTCACCATTCACCAGTAGGTATCCTAAAAGGGTAGGTAGGTCTTTGGCTCCCGCCAGACCACTTACCAGTCAGTTCTGTTTCGACTATTCTGCCTGCAACACGTAAGGCGAATCGTGTTACAAATGCAGTGAGTGAATTGCTAAGAAAAGTAACTTTGCATTCTACTAGCAGTATCATGGCCACCTCGATCCCCGGACATAACCTCTAAGGATTTCTTTGAGTTGGGTTATGAAATGGTCTGGTTTACGAGACCCCGATAAATACGGTAGAAGAGTTAGTTGCTCATGTTGTTAAAGCTGCAGTTATTATTCGTCAAACTCCTGTCTTTTTTAGTTTAGTCTATCATACAGTTCGTAATGCGTAGAAATCAATAAATTGTCATTCTGTTAAACCAGCGTTGTCAGACAGAGCTTAAACGGAGCGGAGCGCTCCACTATAACTCGTTGGGTGCTCCGGTGCTTCCACAGACATAAGCAAGTTCACGCTCCGACTGGACGCCTCTGGCTCCACAACCGCTTTCGGAGCTTACAACTCTGACACTACTGTGTTAAACGGAAAGCAGTTTGAACCACATCTCTGAACAACATTTTTTCACATCAATGCATTCAGGTAACAGAGTCTGAACACAGTATCTTCACACACTTGTTAACTCATAGCGCCGAAATGACAAGTCTGAGAAGTTTTTGGTCGTATAAAAAAGATGTTTGTTTTCACCTTCTCTATCATCCCTGAAACGTAGTAAAGAAACTTTTTAATACCCTGTATATTAGAGATGAACAAGACCAACTGCCGCTCTCGCTCGCTCTGTTCGCTGTACTTGTCTTTCGAATCTCGTCTCGTAACTCTCCTGCGCTTCGAGTCTTGCTCAGCATTCTCGAAAAAGCATTCGAAGGGCGTGGAAAGATTCCGTAACTTTGAATAACATACATAATTGAAATAAATAGCATGAGAGATGTTTAATTGATAAAAAAGTCAAAACAAAACAGTATCATAGTTATCAAAATGTTCTGGCTCTATTATTATCAGATATTACCTATGGTTATATTAAAAAAAGACCCAAATAAATTTGCATTTATAAGAAGCATAAAACATAACGTTAAATAAAGCGTTAATATTCTTTTACTTGAGATTGTACACTTGATCTCAAACATACGAAAAAAACCCTAGCCTTTTAATAAGGGCCTAGTAATTCAATAAAGATTGGGGAACGGATTATGATACCCTGAAACGTAGAGATGATGTTTCAAATAGGCTAATTGATTGTTTATACATATATAACAGTTACCAAAACAGATAAAAGTTCAGTCTGATATAAACAACCGTGACGATTCAAGGCTGCTTGACGTTCGAGAGTTGACCATTCCCGAAGTCTTGATCGCTTGATTCACTCACAAGCAGTCAACGCGTCGTAGGAGATATTGTCGTGCGGGGTTTCAGCTTCGCGGGCGCTGTTAGTCTTGATTCTCGATCGTTGTTGAACTCTACTGTATATGTATGTACAAGTTGGTCAAGAAGTCTGGAAACACAGAAAAGAGAAACAAAAAAGAGATGGCTAGCAGGAAGAGAAGGTGTGGAGGAAGAGAAGCTAAGGAAGTAAAGATGAGTAAGAAAAGAAAAAAAAATATTAAGAAAATGAAGAGAAATGGGGAAAAGAAAGGAAAAGGGAAGAGAGAAAAAAAGGCGAATCAGGAACAGAAGATGAGAAAAGGAAAAGAGAAGAGAAAAGCATGAGAAAAAAGGAAAAGATGAAGAAAAAGAGAGAAAAAAGAAGCAGATGAAGGAGAGAAAACCAAATGAAAAAAGGGGAAATCTACTGTATATGTAGACTACAAGTTGGTCAAGAAGTGTGGAAACACAGGAAAGAGAAACAAAAAAGAGATGGCTAGCAGGAAGAGAAGGTGTGGAGTAAGAGAAGCTGAGGAAGTAAAGATGAGAAAGGAAAAGGGAAGAGAGAAAAAAAGGCGAATCAGGAACAGAAGATAAGAAAAAAGGAAAAGAGAAGAGAAAAGCATGAGAAAAAAGCAAAAGATGAAGAAAAAGAGAGAAAGAAGAAGCAGATGAAGGAGAGAAAAACAAATGAAAAAAGGGGAAAAATGGAAAAGAAAAGATGAAGATAAGAAATAAAAGAAGAATATGGATGAAAAAAGAGAAAATAAGGAGGGAAAGAAAGTGACAAAGAGGAGAAGGGTTAGAGAAAGAGCAGGTGATGAAAGGAGAAGAAAAAAGAACGGAAAAAGAAGAAAAAATGAATGGATCCGCCTGCGTCCAGACTTTATGGTCACCCGGCGGTTATTTTATGTTTCATGTCAGAGTAGGCTAAGAATTCCTTTATTTATCTGCAGTTTGAAGCGTTCACATTATTTTTTATATTCCATTTATGGTTATTTGTCTCTTCTGCTCTTCACGACTATTACCATTGAACACCATCTCTTCTTCTACTTGTTATTCTTCGCACGGTTACTATTACCATCGCGATCTTCACTTTATTTCAGTACTCTCTGGAGTATCGGCGTAGTGACAGAATGCCGATGCAACAATTCTACAGCAATCAATTGCACAACATTAAAGATATATGCTGTTTTAAACTTTTACTACTGCACAAAACTTTATTACAAAATACAGCACGAACCATATGTAATATCATTAATTTCAGGCGACTATTCTTTGAGATGTTTCAAACAAAAAACTGTAATACAATTTTGCTCGTTTTTGCTTCATTTTCGAGACTATTACACCTTTACCAAATACCTTACTATAATAATACCGGACAGCTAGCAGTTTTGCGTGCGAACGACGCTGGTGCTGCTACTGTCGGTGACTCAGGAGAAGACGAGAGCGGACTGAAGAGGAAGGGATGTGAACAGATAACGTACGACAACACGTCAATATTTGTAATGTAGCAAGCGGAAACATTAGGTCGCCTTCTGTTCAACTTAGCTTTAATTTCCACACGCATTGTTACTCATGTTTCCTGCACGATTTGAAAAAAAAAAAAAAAAAAAAAAGTAGCCACGTTCAATTAGTAGTAGGCTAGCGATGTCAAAGAGGACGGAAGCTTTGTAGTTTCAATAACTTTAATTATGTCGCGCTGTCCATTGTCGTCAAGTCTTTTGAAGGCCGCTCTAATACTCCACGCGGAGTGTATGGACGGAAAGGTTTGTAGTTTCAATAATTTTAATTATGTCGCGCTGTCCATTGTCGTCAAGTCTTTTGAAGGCCGCTCCAATACTCCACGCGGAGTGTATGGACGGAAAGGTTTGTAGTTTCAATAATTTTAATTATGTCGCGCTGTCCATTGTCGTCAAGTCTTTTGAAGGCCGCTCCAATACTCCACGCGGAGTGTATGGACGGAAGCTTTGTAGTTTCAATAATTTTAATTATGTCGCGCTGTCCATTGTCGTCAAGTCTTTTGAAGGCCGCTCTAATACTCCACGCGGAGTGTATGGACTGAAGCTTTGTAGTTTCAATAATTTTAATTATGTCGCGCTGTCCATTGTCAAGTCTTTTGAAGGCCGCTCTAATACTCCACGCGGAGTGTATGGACTGAAGCTTTGTAGTTTCAATAATTTTAATTATGTCGCGCTGTCCATTGTCAAGTCTTTTGAAGGCCGCTCCAATACTCCACGCGGAGTGTATGGACTGAAGCTTTGTAGTTTCAATAATTTTAATTATGTCGCGCTGTCCATTGTCGTCAAGTCTTTTGAAGGCCGCTCCAATACTCCACGCGGAGTGTATGGACTGAAGCTTTGTAGTTTCAATAATTTTAATTATGTCGCGCTGTCCATTGTCGTCAAGTCTTTTGAAGGCCGCTCTAATACTCCACGCGGAGTGTATGGACTGAAGCTTTGTAGTTTCAATAATTTTAATTATGTCGTGCTGTCCATTGTCGTCAAGTCTTTTGAAGGCCGCTCTAATACTCCACGCGGAGTGTATGGACGGAAGCTTTGTAGTTTCAATAATTTTAATTATGTCGCGCTGTCCATTGTCGTCAAGTCTTTTGAAGGCCGCTCTAATACTCCACGCGGAGTGTATGGACTGAAGCTTTGTAGTTTCAATAATTTTAATTATGTCGTGCTGTCCATTGTCGTCAAGTCTTTTGAAGGCCGCTCTAATACTCCACGCGGAGTGTATGGACGGAAGCTTTGTAGTTTCAATAATTTTAATTATGTCGCGCTGTCCATTGTCAAGTCTTTTGAAGGCCGCTCTAATACTCCACGCGGAGTGTATGGACTGAAGCTTTGTAGTTTCAATAATTTTAATTATGTCGCGCTGTCCATTGTCGTCAAGTCTTTTGAAGGCCGCTCTAATACTCCACGCGGAGTGTATGGACGGAAGCTTTGTAGTTTCAATAATTTTAATTATGTCGCGCTGTCCATTGTCAAGTCTTTTGAAGGCCGCTCTAATACTCCACGCGGAGTGTATGGACTGAAGCTTTGTAGTTTCAATAATTTTAATTATGTCGCGCTGTCCATTGTCAAGTCTTTTGAAGGCCGCTCTAATACTCCACGCGGAGTGTATGGACTGAAGCTTTGTAGTTTCAATAATTTTAATTATGTCGCGCTGTCCATTGTCAAGTCTTTTGAAGGCCGCTCTAATACTCCACGCGGAGTGTATGGACTGAAGCTTTGTAGTTTCAATAATTTTAATTATGTCGCGCTGTCCATTGTCAAGTCTTTTGAAGGCCGCTCTAATACTCCACGCGGAGTGTATGGACTGAAGCTTTGTAGTTTCAATAATTTTAATTATGTCGCGCTGTCCATTGTCAAGTCTTTTGAAGGCCGCTCTAATACTCCACGCGGAGTGTATGGACTGAAGCTTTGTAGTTTCAATAATTTTAATTATGTCGCGCTGTCCATTGTCAAGTCTTTTGAAGGCCGCTCTAATACTCCACGCGGAGTGTATGGACTGAAGCTTTGTAGTTTCAATAATTTTAATTATGTCGCGCTGTCCATTGTCGTCAAGTCTTTTGAAGGCCGCTCTAATACTCCACGCGGAGTGTATGGACGGAAGCTTTGTAGTTTCAATAATTTTAATTATGTCGCGCTGTCCATTGTCAAGTCTTTTGAAGGCCGCTCTAATACTCCACGCGGAGTGTATGGACTGAAGCTTTGTAGTTTCAATAATTTTAATTATGTCGCGCTGTCCATTGTCAAGTCTTTTGAAGGCCGCTCTAATACTCCACGCGGAGTGTATGGACTGAAGCTTTGTAGTTTCAATAATTTTAATTATGTCGCGCTGTCCATTGTCAAGTCTTTTGAAGGCCGCTCTAATACTCCACGCGGAGTGTATGGACTGAAGCTTTGTAGTTTCAATAATTTTAATTATGTCGCGCTGTCCATTGTCAAGTCTTTTGAAGGCCGCTCTAATACTCCACGCGGAGTGTATGGACTGAAGCTTTGTAGTTTCAATAATTTTAATTATGTCGCGCTGTCCATTGTCAAGTCTTTTGAAGGCCGCTCTAATACTCCACGCGGAGTGTATGGACTGAAGCTTTGTAGTTTCAATAATTTTAATTATGTCGCGCTGTCCATTGTCGTCAAGTCTTTTGAAGGCCGCTCTAATACTCCACGCGGAGTGTATGGACGGAAGCTTTGTAGTTTCAATAATTTTAATTATGTCGCGCTGTCCATTGTCAAGTCTTTTGAAGGCCGCTCTAATACTCCACGCGGAGTGTATGGACTGAAGCTTTGTAGTTTCAATAATTTTAATTATGTCGCGCTGTCCATTGTCAAGTCTTTTGAAGGCCGCTCTAATACTCCACGCGGAGTGTATGGACTGAAGCTTTGTAGTTTCAATAATTTTAATTATGTCGCGCTGTCCATTGTCAAGTCTTTTGAAGGCCGCTCTAATACTCCACGCGGAGTGTATGGACTGAAGCTTTGTAGTTTCAATAATTTTAATTATGTCGCGCTGTCCATTGTCGTCAAGTCTTTTGAAGGCCGCTCCAATACTCCACGCGGAGTGTAT
The DNA here is from genome assembly GCF_040183065.1 of Periplaneta americana. NCBI lineage: Eukaryota > Metazoa > Arthropoda > Insecta > Blattodea > Blattidae > Periplaneta > Periplaneta americana. The sequence goes on from NC_091127.1 coordinate 147,372,467, forward strand.
GGACGGAAGCTTTGTAGTTTCAATAATTTTAATTATGTCGCGCTGTCCATTGTCGTCAAGTCTTTTGAAGGCCGCTCTAATACTCCACGCGGAGTGTATGGACGGAAGCTTTGTAGTTTCAATAATTTTAATTATGTCGCGCTGTCCATTGTCGTCAAGTCTTTTGAAGGCCGCTCTAATACTCCACGCGGAGTGTATGGACGGAAGCTTTGTAGTTTCAATAATTTTAATTATGTCGCGCTGTCCATTGTCGTCAAGTCTTTTGAAGCCGCTCCAATACTCCACGCGGAGTGTATGGACGGAAGCTTTGTAGTTTCAATAATTTTAATTATGTCGCGCTGTCCATTGTCGTCAAGTCTTTTGAAGGCCGCTCTAATACTCCACGCGGAGTGTATGGACGGAAGCTTTGTAGTTTCAATAATTTTAATTATGTCGCGCTGTCCATTGTCGTCAAGTCTTTTGAAGGCCGCTCCAATACTCCACGCGGAGTGTATGGACGGAAGCTTTGTAGTTTCAATAATTTTAATTATGTCGCGCTGTCCATTGTCGTCAAGTCTTTTGAAGGCCGCTCTAATACTCCACGCGGAGTGTATGGACTGAAGCTTTGTAGTTTCAATAATTTTAATTATGTCGCGCTGTCCATTGTCGTCAAGTCTTTTGACGGCCGCTCTAATACTCCACGCGGAGTGTATGGACGGAAGCTTTGTAGTTTCAATAATTTTAATTATGTCGCGCTGTCCATTGTCGTCAAGTCTTTTGAAGGCCGCTCTAATACTCCACGCGGAGTGTATGGACGGAAAGGTTTGTAGTTTCAATAATTTTAATTATGTCGCGCTGTCCATTGTCGTCAAGTCTTTTGAAGGCCGCTCCAATACTCCACGCGGAGTGTATGGACGGAAAGGTTTGTAGTTTCAATAATTTTAATTATGTCGCGCTGTCCATTGTCGTCAAGTCTTTTGAAGGCCGCTCCAATACTCCACGCGGAGTGTATGGACGGAAGCTTTGTAGTTTCAATAATTTTAATTATGTCGCGCTGTCTATTGTCGTCAAGTCTTTTGAAGGCCGCTCTAATACTCCACGCGGAGTGTATGGACTGAAGCTTTGTAGTTTCAATAATTTTAATTATGTCGCGCTGTCCATTGTCGTCAAGTCTTTTGAAGGCCGCTCTAATACTCCACGCGGAGTGTATGGACTGAAGCTTTGTAGTTTCAATAATTTTAATTATGTCGCGCTGTCCATTGTCGTCAAGTCTTTTGAAGGCCGCTCTAATACTCCACGCGGAGTGTATGGACTGAAGCTTTGTAGTTTCAATAATTTTAATTATGTCGCGCTGTCCATTGTCGTCAAGTCTTTTGAAGGCCGCTCTAATACTCCACGCGGAGTGTATGGACTGAAGCTTTGTAGTTTCAATAATTTTAATTATGTCGCGCTGTCCATTGTCGTCAAGTCTTTTGAAGGCCGCTCTAATACTCCACGCGGAGTGTATGGACGGAAGCTTTGTAGTTTCAATAATTTTAATTATGTCGCGCTGTCCATTGTCGTCAAGTCTTTTGAAGGCCGCTCTAATACTCCACGCGGAGTGTATGGCCGGAAGCTTTGTAGTTTCAATAATTTTAATTATGTCGCGCTGTCCATTGTCGTCAAGTCTTTTGAAGGCCGCTCTAATACTCCACGCGGAGTGTATGGACTGAAGCTTTGTAGTTTCAATAATTTTAATTATGTCGCGCTGTCCATTGTCGTCAAGTCTTTTGAAGGCCGCTCTAATACTCCACGCGGAGTGTATGGACGGAAGCTTTGTAGTTTCAATAATTTTAATTATGTCGCGCTGTCCATTGTCGTCAAGTCTTTTGAAGGCCGCTCTAATACTCCACGCGGAGTGTATGGCCGGAAGCTTTGTAGTTTCAATAATTTTAATTATGTCGCGCTGTCCATTGTCGTCAAGTCTTTTGAAGGCCGCTCTAATACTCCACGCGGAGTGTATGGACTGAAGCTTTGTAGTTTCAATAATTTTAATTATGTCGCGCTGTCCATTGTCGTCAAGTCTTTTGAAGGCCGCTCTAATACTCCACGCGGAGTGTATGGACGGAAGCTTTGTAGTTTCAATAATTTTAATTATGTCGCGCTGTCCATTGTCGTCAAGTCTTTTGAAGGCCGCTCTAATACTCCACGCGGAGTGTATGGCCGGAAGCTTTGTAGTTTCAATAATTTTAATTATGTCGCGCTGTCCATTGTCGTCAAGTCTTTTGAAGGCCGCTCTAATACTCCACGCGGAGTGTATGGACTGAAGCTTTGTAGTTTCAATAATTTTAATTATGTCGCGCTGTCCATTGTCAAGTCTTTTGAAGGCCGCTCTAATACTCCACGCGGAGTGTATGGACTGAAGCTTTGTAGTTTCAATAATTTTAATTATGTCGCGCTGTCCATTGTCAAGTCTTTTGAAGGCCGCTCCAATACTCCACGCGGAGTGTATGGACTGAAGCTTTGTAGTTTCAATAATTTTAATTATGTCGCGCTGTCCATTGTCGTCAAGTCTTTTGAAGGCCGCTCCAATACTCCACGCGGAGTGTATGGACTGAAGCTTTGTAGTTTCAATAATTTTAATTATGTCGCGCTGTCCATTGTCGTCAAGTCTTTTGAAGGCCGCTCTAATACTCCACGCGGAGTGTATGGACTGAAGCTTTGTAGTTTCAATAATTTTAATTATGTCGTGCTGTCCATTGTCGTCAAGTCTTTTGAAGGCCGCTCTAATACTCCACGCGGAGTGTATGGACGGAAGCTTTGTAGTTTCAATAATTTTAATTATGTCGCGCTGTCCATTGTCGTCAAGTCTTTTGAAGGCCGCTCTAATACTCCACGCGGAGTGTATGGACTGAAGCTTTGTAGTTTCAATAATTTTAATTATGTCGTGCTGTCCATTGTCGTCAAGTCTTTTGAAGGCCGCTCTAATACTCCACGCGGAGTGTATGGACGGAAGCTTTGTAGTTTCAATAATTTTAATTATGTCGCGCTGTCCATTGTCAAGTCTTTTGAAGGCCGCTCTAATACTCCACGCGGAGTGTATGGACTGAAGCTTTGTAGTTTCAATAATTTTAATTATGTCGCGCTGTCCATTGTCGTCAAGTCTTTTGAAGGCCGCTCTAATACTCCACGCGGAGTGTATGGACGGAAGCTTTGTAGTTTCAATAATTTTAATTATGTCGCGCTGTCCATTGTCAAGTCTTTTGAAGGCCGCTCTAATACTCCACGCGGAGTGTATGGACTGAAGCTTTGTAGTTTCAATAATTTTAATTATGTCGCGCTGTCCATTGTCAAGTCTTTTGAAGGCCGCTCTAATACTCCACGCGGAGTGTATGGACTGAAGCTTTGTAGTTTCAATAATTTTAATTATGTCGCGCTGTCCATTGTCAAGTCTTTTGAAGGCCGCTCTAATACTCCACGCGGAGTGTATGGACTGAAGCTTTGTAGTTTCAATAATTTTAATTATGTCGCGCTGTCCATTGTCAAGTCTTTTGAAGGCCGCTCTAATACTCCACGCGGAGTGTATGGACTGAAGCTTTGTAGTTTCAATAATTTTAATTATGTCGCGCTGTCCATTGTCAAGTCTTTTGAAGGCCGCTCTAATACTCCACGCGGAGTGTATGGACTGAAGCTTTGTAGTTTCAATAATTTTAATTATGTCGCGCTGTCCATTGTCAAGTCTTTTGAAGGCCGCTCTAATACTCCACGCGGAGTGTATGGACTGAAGCTTTGTAGTTTCAATAATTTTAATTATGTCGCGCTGTCCATTGTCGTCAAGTCTTTTGAAGGCCGCTCTAATACTCCACGCGGAGTGTATGGACGGAAGCTTTGTAGTTTCAATAATTTTAATTATGTCGCGCTGTCCATTGTCAAGTCTTTTGAAGGCCGCTCTAATACTCCACGCGGAGTGTATGGACTGAAGCTTTGTAGTTTCAATAATTTTAATTATGTCGCGCTGTCCATTGTCAAGTCTTTTGAAGGCCGCTCTAATACTCCACGCGGAGTGTATGGACTGAAGCTTTGTAGTTTCAATAATTTTAATTATGTCGCGCTGTCCATTGTCAAGTCTTTTGAAGGCCGCTCTAATACTCCACGCGGAGTGTATGGACTGAAGCTTTGTAGTTTCAATAATTTTAATTATGTCGCGCTGTCCATTGTCAAGTCTTTTGAAGGCCGCTCTAATACTCCACGCGGAGTGTATGGACTGAAGCTTTGTAGTTTCAATAATTTTAATTATGTCGCGCTGTCCATTGTCAAGTCTTTTGAAGGCCGCTCTAATACTCCACGCGGAGTGTATGGACTGAAGCTTTGTAGTTTCAATAATTTTAATTATGTCGCGCTGTCCATTGTCGTCAAGTCTTTTGAAGGCCGCTCTAATACTCCACGCGGAGTGTATGGACGGAAGCTTTGTAGTTTCAATAATTTTAATTATGTCGCGCTGTCCATTGTCAAGTCTTTTGAAGGCCGCTCTAATACTCCACGCGGAGTGTATGGACTGAAGCTTTGTAGTTTCAATAATTTTAATTATGTCGCGCTGTCCATTGTCAAGTCTTTTGAAGGCCGCTCTAATACTCCACGCGGAGTGTATGGACTGAAGCTTTGTAGTTTCAATAATTTTAATTATGTCGCGCTGTCCATTGTCAAGTCTTTTGAAGGCCGCTCTAATACTCCACGCGGAGTGTATGGACTGAAGCTTTGTAGTTTCAATAATTTTAATTATGTCGCGCTGTCCATTGTCGTCAAGTCTTTTGAAGGCCGCTCCAATACTCCACGCGGAGTGTATGGACGGAAGCTTTGTAGTTTCAATAATTTTAATTATGTCGCGCTGTCCATTGTCGTCAAGTCTTTTGAAGGCCGCTCTAATACTCCACGCGGAGTGTATGGACGGAAGCTTTGTAGTTTCAATAATTTTAATTATGTCGCGCTGTCCATTGTCGTCAAGTCTTTTGAAGGCCGCTCTAATACTCCACGCGGAGTGTATGGACGGAAGCTTTGTAGTTTCAATAATTTTAATTATGTCGCGCTGTCCATTGTCGTCAAGTCTTTTGAAGCCGCTCCAATACTCCACGCGGAGTGTATGGACGGAAGCTTTGTAGTTTCAATAATTTTAATTATGTCGCGCTGTCCATTGTCGTCAAGTCTTTTGAAGGCCGCTCTAATACTCCACGCGGAGTGTATGGACGGAAGCTTTGTAGTTTCAATAATTTTAATTATGTCGCGCTGTCCATTGTCGTCAAGTCTTTTGAAGGCCGCTCCAATACTCCACGCGGAGTGTATGGACGGAAGCTTTGTAGTTTCAATAATTTTAATTATGTCGCGCTGTCCATTGTCGTCAAGTCTTTTGAAGGCCGCTCTAATACTCCACGCGGAGTGTATGGACTGAAGCTTTGTAGTTTCAATAATTTTAATTATGTCGCGCTGTCCATTGTCGTCAAGTCTTTTGACGGCCGCTCTAATACTCCACGCGGAGTGTATGGACGGAAGCTTTGTAGTTTCAATAATTTTAATTATGTCGCGCTGTCCATTGTCGTCAAGTCTTTTGAAGGCCGCTCTAATACTCCACGCGGAGTGTATGGACGGAAAGGTTTGTAGTTTCAATAATTTTAATTATGTCGCGCTGTCCATTGTCGTCAAGTCTTTTGAAGGCCGCTCCAATACTCCACGCGGAGTGTATGGACGGAAAGGTTTGTAGTTTCAATAATTTTAATTATGTCGCGCTGTCCATTGTCGTCAAGTCTTTTGAAGGCCGCTCCAATACTCCACGCGGAGTGTATGGACGGAAGCTTTGTAGTTTCAATAATTTTAATTATGTCGCGCTGTCTATTGTCGTCAAGTCTTTTGAAGGCCGCTCTAATACTCCACGCGGAGTGTATGGACTGAAGCTTTGTAGTTTCAATAATTTTAATTATGTCGCGCTGTCCATTGTCGTCAAGTCTTTTGAAGGCCGCTCTAATACTCCACGCGGAGTGTATGGACTGAAGCTTTGTAGTTTCAATAATTTTAATTATGTCGCGCTGTCCATTGTCGTCAAGTCTTTTGAAGGCCGCTCTAATACTCCACGCGGAGTGTATGGACGGAAGCTTTGTAGTTTCAATAATTTTAATTATGTCGCGCTGTCCATTGTCGTCAAGTCTTTTGAAGGCCGCTCTAATACTCCACGCGGAGTGTATGGCCGGAAGCTTTGTAGTTTCAATAATTTTAATTATGTCGCGCTGTCCATTGTCGTCAAGTCTTTTGAAGGCCGCTCTAATACTCCACGCGGAGTGTATGGACTGAAGCTTTGTAGTTTCAATAATTTTAATTATGTCGCGCTGTCCATTGTCGTCAAGTCTTTTGAAGGCCGCTCTAATACTCCACGCGGAGTGTATGGACGGAAGCTTTGTAGTTTCAATAATTTTAATTATGTCGCGCTGTCCATTGTCGTCAAGTCTTTTGAAGGCCGCTCTAATACTCCACGCGGAGTGTATGGCCGGAAGCTTTGTAGTTTCAATAATTTTAATTATGTCGCGCTGTCCATTGTCGTCAAGTCTTTTGAAGGCCGCTCTAATACTCCACGCGGAGTGTATGGACTGAAGCTTTGTAGTTTCAATAATTTTAATTATGTCGCGCTGTCCATTGTCGTCAAGTCTTTTGAAGGCCGCTCTAATACTCCACGCGGAGTGTATGGACTGAAGCTTTGTAGTTTCAATAATTTTAATTATGTCGCGCTGTCCATTGTCGTCAAGTCTTTTGAAGGCCGCTCTAATACTCCACGCGGAGTGTATGGACGGAAGCTTTGTAGTTTCAATAATTTTAATTATGTCGCGCTGTCCATTGTCGTCAAGTCTTTTGAAGGCCGCTCTAATACTCCACGCGGAGTGTATGGCCGGAAGCTTTGTAGTTTCAATAATTTTAATTATGTCGCGCTGTCCATTGTCGTCAAGTCTTTTGAAGGCCGCTCTAATACTCCACGCGGAGTGTATGGACTGAAGCTTTGTAGTTTCAATAATTTTAATTATGTCGCGCTGTCCATTGTCGTCAAGTCTTTTGAAGGCCGCTCTAATACTCCACGCGGAGTGTATGGACTGAAGCTTTGTAGTTTCAATAATTTTAATTATGTCGCGCTGTCCATTGTCGTCAAGTCTTTTGAAGGCCGCTCTAATACTCCACGCGGAGTGTATGGACGGAAGCTTTGTAGTTTCAATAATTTTAATTATGTCGCGCTGTCCATTGTCGTCAAGTCTTTTGAAGGCCGCTCTAATACTCCACGCGGAGTGTATGGCCGGAAGCTTTGTAGTTTCAATAATTTTAATTATGTCGCGCTGTCCATTGTCGTCAAGTCTTTTGAAGGCCGCTCTAATACTCCACGCGGAGTGTATGGACTGAAGCTTTGTAGTTTCAATAATTTTAATTATGTCGCGCTGTCCATTGTCGTCAAGTCTTTTGAAGGCCGCTCTAATACTCCACGCGGAGTGTATGGACTGAAGCTTTGTAGTTTCAATAATTTTAATTATGTCGCGCTGACCATTGCCGTCAAGTCTTTTGAAGGCCGCTCTAATACTCCACGCGGAGTGTATGGACGGAAGCTTTGTAGTTTCAATAATTTTAATTATGTCGCGCTGACCATTGCCGTCAAGTGTTTTGAAGGCCGCTCCAATACTCCACGCGGAGTATATATATAAACCAGAGTTGCAAATTTTAGCAGTGTGTCTTGTTCCATGTTATATTAATATATAGTAGCAACAAACTAGACGTCGCATTTTCATTTTATTATCGGTGCATGCAATAAAGACCTACAAATCTTAAAAGGAATGCCGCTGCCTAATAATTAAACGAGGCTACTATAATAACCTGGCTACTGGAATACTTATCTGAGCGATGTTTATAATAATCAACAGCGATAGTCAAGAAGGTCACATTCTTGCCCCTCGTCTTCTCCTGAGTAACGGACAGTACTTACCTGCTGGTGTGGAGATACTCGCGAAACAAGCTGTAATCAACTGCAATGTATATTGTTGCTGGGCTAGTTAATAGTTTTATTAATTAGTGCCGTGTTAAAATGTCAGGGTGTATATGTGCTTGTAATTGTGACAATTACAGCATTACAAATTGCTCCAAATCGTACTTTCGATTTCCGAGAGTTCATGAAACGTGAGTCAACAAAATTCGTTATTAGGCCTAATGCCTTTGTCTCTGTGTTTATAGAACAATAAAAATTAGCTTTTTTTATTTACGCCTAATAAATGAATAGAAGTTAAAATATATTGGAAATTTTAAGGTTTTAGCAAATTAAGTTTTATTATTGTCTACATGCCTTTACTAATAATTACAAGCATCAGAATACTACCATTTTTATTTTTGCAGTTGTCAGCAATGGGTATACAAAGCATTATTGTAAATTCATTCCTAATGTCAGAACTGACTTTGTCTCACTAAAGCAAAGAAAATATATGTAACAATTAATAATTACGGAAAGTAATATGAAGTATGCAATATTCTCATAATATGCAGCTCTGATATAAGGTAATAATTTTACATTAAATACTATTCAACATTTCTTTAAGTGTTTCATATATAATTCCACATTAGTAACTCACGTTTTAAACAATAGTCCGAATCCCGCTATGTTAATATTTGTATATGTGGACGTAATTCTATCCCGCTCCGCTAGATGTCAGGTCCGCGATATTTCGCACTCACGCCAATGCTACTAGTATACAGCTGTCCGGTATTATTATAGTAAGGTATTTGCTTTTACTACGTCATACTACTTTTGACCAATAAAACGGTACGAAAGGACGTCTTTCAACCAATCATGGCTGCTTATCTTACAATGTTATCGCTTCCCTAGCATTTGTTTAATTTTATCGCTTCTCTAGAATTTGTTTGTTTTTATCACTACCCTAGTATTCGTTTCTTTGTCTGCCAACATTTCAAACTCCAAATTCTTTACGGTACTATAAAACATCTTTGCGATCGTCATTTGTTTCCTGCATAGATAGTCGACTGAAAATGGCGGCTCAGTTCAAATGTTTTGGTGAAGGTAGCATTAGTGAAATAGAATTTTAGTAAGTCAATTAATATCTTTTTTATTGTATTAGAGTACTTTATTTCTTGTAATCTTTATATACTTTCTTCTGTTTTTATTACTTCTCTACCATTTGTTTCTTTGCCAACATTTCAAACTGCAAATTCTTCATGGTACTACAAAACATGCTTTGCGATCTTCATTTGTTTACAGCATAGACAATCAACTGAAAATGGCGGCTTCATTCAAACGTTTTAGTGAAGCTAACATTAGTGGAATAGAATTTCAGTAAGTCAATTAATATTTTATTGTATTAGAGTAGTCTACTTTATTTCTTCTAATCTTTATATACTTTATTCTAATCGTGTATTAGCCAATTAAATCCCACTCGAGTTTTGATTTTCTCTAGACAAGCCAAAACCTCTAGTGAGATTACTGTTGAAAAGAATTGTTTTATATTAAATATTCGTAGCGTGTTTTGGGAAAACCGTTGATTCAATTTCCAATATGCTTAATCAATTTAAGAGAGCAGTGTATTGTGAAAATAAACAATGAAAAAAAAAATTAGTTTTGCTCTTCAAATGTGTGTAGAAAATTGATCCGAACAAATGTAACATTGTAAAATTCCTTTGCAGAACGAAAAGTTACATTTGTTGAGATCAAATTTCTGCAAGTTTAAAGGACAAACCTAAAATATTTTCAATCACTTACCATAGTACACTGATCTCTTAAACTGATTGAGAGTATTGGGAATGAAGCAAAATTGTATTATTACACTTTTTTGTTTGAAATATCTTGAAAAATAACCCTCTCAAACTAATAACATTACTTACGGGTTCACTCTATATTCTCCAACAAGTGCATAAAAATACCGGCGTGGTGTAAGGAGTAACGAGTAGGGTTCTGGCTCTCATGCTGGGCCTGGGCTTGAGTTCTAGATTGGGATAATTAATTATTTTCTGAAGTTTCCCCCAACTGTAAGGCGTATATGAGGTAACCCCATGGCTAATCCAAACTCGCATCGCCAAAATACTGTCTCGCTATCACCAATTCCACTGGCTGGAGGTAACCGCACAGTTGATATACAACTTACTTACTTACTTACAAATGGCTTTTAAGGAACCCGAAGGTTCATTGCCGCCCTCACATAAGCCCGCCAGCGGTCCCTATCCTGTGCAAGATTAATCCATTCTCTATCATCATACCCCACCTCCCTCAAATCCATTTTAATATTATCCTCCCATCTACGTCTCGGCCTCCCTAAAGGTCTTTTTCCCTCCGGTCTCCCAACTAACACTCTATATGCATTTCTGGATTCGCCCATACGTGCTACATGCCCTGCCCATCTCAAACGTCTGGATTTAATGTTCCTAATTATGTCAGGTGAAGAATACAATGCGTGCAGTTCTGTATTGTGTAACTTTCTCCATTCTCCTGTAACTTCATCCCGCTTAGCCCCAAATATTTTCCTAAGCACCTTATTCTCAAACACCCTGAACCTATGTTCCTCTCTCAGAGTGAGAGTTCAAGTTTCACAACCATACAACTTTAAATAATCGATTTTAAAATAATAGCATTACATGCTTGTTGATAAAACTCCGGATATACGCTTCAGCACCTTTGTTTTACACTTACAGTCACCACAGCCTTTCGCTGTGCGAAACAGATCCTGGCACGAACTTCAGAATTACTGGTAATTTCTTTAGGCATTATCCTCAAAAGTAGAAATGCCGAGCCCCAGAAAATTGATCTTTTCTGCATGTCGCAAATTCTATTCCTGTTTTTCCTTCTTGTGGTGACAGGATTTTTTCTCGTTGCCAAACTTTCAGAACGGCCCCGAGGTTCACTCAGCCTCCTATAAAATTGAGTACCGGGTCTTTCCCGGGGGTAAAAGGCGGTCAGAGCGTGGTGCCGACCACACCACCTCATTCTAGTGCCGAGGTCATGGAAAGCATTGGGCTCTACTTCCATGCCCCCCCAAGTGCCTTCATGGCATGTTACGGGGAAACCTTTACCTTTACCTTTACTATTACATTAATTCTGCACCATTTCGGTGACGTTATGCCATTGCATGACAGTGCGTGTTCGCATGTTAGTACGCAAACCACAGAAGCGATCACAAAATTGGGGTGTACAGTGTTGCCACACCCACCTAATACCCATGATCTCGCAACGTTAGATTATCACTTACGGTATCTGATAAACTCAGACTATATTCGCGGAACACAATTCGAGGATGACTACTCTCTTGTGACAGCTGTAGAAAAGTGGCTGTAAACAGCAGGTTCTGTATGGACTTACACGCCTTGTTCTGAAATGCCAGAAGTTGAGAAAGACGAGGAACATGCGGCAAAATTACTTCCATTCCTAAATGATGCACCCAATATTTGTGAAAATAATTAGACTGTAGAAAAACCGAAGATATGAAAAATATCCTGTGTTGCTGTTGAGTGATGCTTTCATAAAATCCTTCATCTCGGTATCTTCTCTTCTACAGAGTGATTCAGTGACTATGTTACAAACTTTTAGGGCCGTATTCATAGACATTCTTAGCACGGGCTTCCGGTGGATGATCAGCGAACTAACGCTTTTCGTATTCATAAACCAGTGTCAGCGATATGATATGATATGATATGATATATGATATATGATATGATATGAATTCTGTACAAGTAATCACTCGATAGCCGGGGCTAGTTTAGCACGCTCGTAACGCGGGTTAGCGAAATGTCTATGTATAGCACCCTTAGAGATGATAGAGCAGGGATGTCGAACAGCGCTCTCAAACTGTAAAACGATTAATACTGTTTCCTACCGTAGCTGAGCTGAAACGAATGTCAGTAAGGTCAATCTGAGCTTGCTGTGGCAATGTTCTGTACGCAGTGTGTTCATCAACTCTGGCGGCTGGTATGGATATGGAACGACGATTCAATAGTGAGTGAATAGATAAATATTTCTTTATCTTAAAGGACGGAAAGGCGCATTGCTTAATATGTAGAAAGGAACTTGGATATCTGAGCAATCATAATATTAAAATGCATTTTAATTCAGCACATGCTGAAGCTTATAGACCAGAAAAGTTATCCGGTTCCGCTCGTGAAAAGGCTGTAGAGGAATTAAAATCAAGATAGAATTCAGAAGAATTTCTGTCATCATCGGGTGCTAGTTAGCTACAAAATTTGTAAAATTGTTGCAACGGCTTCAAAGCTATTTGCTGACGGAGAATTTGTGAAAGACTGTCTCATAGCTGTTGCAAAAGGCATATGTCCGGAATACGTTAATGATTTTAAATCTATAAGTTTGTCTCGTTATATTGTTGTAGAGTGCATATCAGAAATTGGAGATAATTTGGAGGGGATAACTGATAACAAAAAATGAAAACTTTTACTTCTTACGCACTAGCTCTTGATGAAAGTACCGACCGCAAAGATAAGGCGCAGCTAGCTATATTCATAAGGGGTGTCAATTCACATTTCAATGATCATGAAGATCTTGTGGATGTCATTTTACTAGAGGATCGAACTCGAAGAGAATATATTTTTAATCTGTTACAAAACTATGAACAAATTTCAAGTCACGCTAAAAGTAATTAATTTTATACCTGAAAACAGTTTACGTTTCTGAACTTGAAGTTGCACTGCTACAACACATACACACTAAGTTGATATTTTAAACATCATCTTAAGAACATTATTATTATTATTATTATTATTATTATTATTATTATTATTATTATTATGATTTATTTCCGTCACTAACGAACAACATTCATGGAATAACCCAGTAGATAAAACGCGCTATTATTATTATTATTATTATTATTATTATTATTATTATTATTATTATCATTACTCTTATTCATCCTCATGTAGGCTACATTCTTTATTCATCAGAGTTTATCAAGTGTAATCTAAAATGAGCTCCTAATCAATTAGTAAGATGTACAAAAGTTATCAAAGTACCAGACGCTGCATTAGTAGTTTCACTTTTGTTTACGATCATTCGCCCGGTCTGCCTGCTACCCGTGTTCAACCGTTGCACGGTAAGGAAGGAGTGAAGGGTCTTCAGTTCACAGCTCGAGAGCGGTGTTCGACATCCCTGTGATAGAAGTATCCAATATATTTTCATTTAGCAACCTATGTCCGGAAACGTTCCGTTTGGTTGTTACAAGTTTAGTGGCTGGTTTCGCCAACCTTCGTTATAATTATGACGTCTCAAATAATTTAATGGTACATTAGTCAGTTTTTGTGTTTCACCAAGTACCGTTATTGCTAACGCATCTTTAAACTCATCGTTAATTTATTAGGATCTATTTGTCGCGTATGTAATTTGTGGCATCAAATTCTAAAGCTCTCCACCTTATCGTCTACAAATTTCTTCTTGGATTTACTTTTGAGGTTACCATCTAGATTTCTCCTACTTATATTTGCAAAACTATTTAATTCTTTTTCATGTTACCCAAATCTCTTCTTTTTTACCGTTATTTCTTCCGTCTTTTGTTTTTAATTACCGTGTGACAACATGCTGTATTTAGAAAGAATATCAAGAACTAAGAAGTTTTAGATGTTCTTGAAATTACTGCCTCTTACCCGTTTGCCTATCATTGTTTCCTCATACCAAACAAAACAAAGTCGGCCGTGATCATAAGTAACCAATGAAATTCGCAATTACGAAGCCGTGGTCATGTGAGAAATATAACATGCAAGATTCAAGTACGAACTCTCCAGGTTAGTAAACGCACGTAAATTTTACAGAAACGAGGCATGGTGAAATAGTCAACTTTTAAAGCTCTCGTCAAAATTAAACGACCCGTTTGTTGATAAGTCGTTTGTGCCGATTTAAAGAAGCTTGGTGAAACCGGCCATAGATATGTTAGTGTAACAAGTAAGAATCGAACTCAGGCTATCCTTTTGAAGTTTGATTGTATACATGTAATGAACATCTTTAAGATAAAATACTAAAACCTTTTGAGTTTCTCTTTCTATTGGTTCCAGTTTTATGTTTTATTAAAAGTTACAATGTGTTCTAAACCGGAAAGCTCATTTGTAAAAGCCCTGTTATACATAACTTACAGAAGATAATTTATAAGAAACTTGTTACTCGTAATTTACTTACTTACAAATAGCTTTTAAGGAACCCGGAGGTTCACTGCCGCCCTCACGTAAGCCCGCCATCGGTCCTTATCCTGAGCAAGATTAATCCAGTCTCTATCATCATATCCCACCTCCCTCAAATCCATTTTAATATTATCCTCTCATCTACGTCTCGGCCTCCCCAAAGGTATTTTTCCCTCCGGCCTCCCAACTGAAACTCTATATGCATTTCTGGATTCGCCCATACGTGCCCATCGCAAACGTCTGGATTTAATGTTCTTAATTATGTCAGATGAAGAATGCAATTAGTGCAGTTCTGCGTTGTGTAACTTCTTTCATTCTCCTGTAACTTCATCCTTCTTAACCCGAAATATTTCCCTAAGCACCTTATTCTGAAACACACTTAACCTCTTTAAGCACCTTATTCTCAAACACCCTTAACCTCTGTTCCTTTCAAAGTGAGGATCCAAGTTTCACAACCATACAGAACAGCTGGTAATATAACTGTTTTATAAATTCTAACTTTCAATTTTTTTCACAGCAGACTGGATGACAAAAACTTCTCAACCAAATAATAATATCTTACAATTGAAGAGTCCACTGCAAAAATAATGGATGTCATTTGGAATACATTTTGCAGGAGAAGCAATTGAAAGTTTGAAATGCTTAGCGCTCAAAGCTTAACTGTGATTTTCCGATCATTACTGGACAATGACTATCAGTGTTAATGCCATATACCTCTCTATGTACATTCTATATGTCTTAAGCTATGCATTGACAGTCTTGGTTCATTTTCGACAAGAAAGTGACATCCTTCATTCTTGCAGTTGACTCTTCAATTCATTTTTGATTTTTCAGATAAATCAGTTCGAGCTTATAAATTTATTTTAAAGTTTTCAATCATATGATTTACGGTATCATTTTTTGCAAAATTATTATTTGCTAACACATCTTACAGAAGAAAATTTATGAACGTTTTCGCCTATACGGCATCATCACATATTCAATAATAATAATAATAATAATAATAATAATAATAATAATAATAATAATAATAATAATAATAATAACAACAACAATAAAAATAATAAAATAATAATAATAATAATAATAATAATAATAATAATAATAATAATAATAATAATAATAGACATTTCCCGTCATTTATATTTGTTACTGTTGCTCCAAGACATTTGAATTTTTCCCCCTCTTCAAAAGATAAATTTTCAAATTTTATATTTCTATTTCGTACAATATTCTGGTCATGAGGCATAATCATGTACTTTGTCTTTTCGGGATTTAATTTTACTTTTACTTTCATTTTACTCGTTATTTAACTAACACAATTTATAGTAAAACATCATAATCATCATCATCATCATCCTGTCAAGTACTAGTCCCAAAAGAACTGTTACGGCCTGAAAAAGCGATTTTCTTGCCATCTTTTCATAGGTCGACCAAGTGACCGTTTCCCATTTGGACGATAATTCATTATTGCCTTAAGGATCCTGGATGAAACCATTTTTGAGACGTGTTCTTTCCAGTTTAACTGATGTCTGGAGATATAGTCCAGTATTGATGACACATTAAGTTCTTGAAGGATATCTTCATTTTTTTTTTTCGATCTCATTTAGTGTAGCCAGCTGTTCGGCGCATGAACCTCATCTCGCAAGCTGTTAGTCTGCTTTCATCTTTTGTCCTTATAGTCCACGCTTCACTCCCATAACATAAGACTGGTCGAGCTATTATTTGATAAAGACGAGTACGAGTTGATTTTTGTACTAATGAAGGTTTTAAAACTCTATTAATGATGCCCATTGATTTGTTGAATTTTACAATTTTCTCTGATAAATCCAAATTTTCAACAAAAGAAAGTTGATATCCTAAATAATTAAACTCATTAACTCTTTCCAAAATTGTGTTATTTAAACAAATTTTGCTTGGTATTGGGTATTTACTATAAAAGGCCATTATTTTTGTTTTGTTAATGGATATTTCCATTGAATATTTTTGAGCTATTAAATTTAAATTATGTACTGACCATTGCAAATCATCTTCTGATGTTGCTAGTAAAACAAACAATAACAATAACAACAATTGTTTTGTTAATGGATATTTCCATTGAATATTTTTGAGCTATTAAATTTAAATTATGTACTGACCATTGCAAATCATCTTCTGATGTTGCTAGTAAAACAAACAATAACAATAACAATTACATAATAGTACATTATGCAACGAGCCTATAATGGTAGTAATTAAGACGCGAGTATGTTTATGAAACGAGCGCAAGCGAGTTTCGTAATTTTCATACCAGCGTCTTAATTACCATTACAGTCAAGCTTCATACGACTTTTTATGCTCGACCATATTTCTGACTTGAAATTATTCATAAGTATTCATGTTATTCTTATCTGACTGAGGAGCGGAACTGACCTTGTGCAATACCTCGTAAATTGTGAGATGTGCGCAGACGCGAAAGTATTGATTTTTTCCGAGAAACAGATGTCGACATTGACCTTGATATAATCTAGAGAGTAAAATAAACCTTAATCTTGATATAACCTTGAAATTGAATTAGACATTGAAAAACGATATGACAAATTGAATTTATTTGAATATTATTTACAATTAACGCTAATTATTATAGTAACGGAACTAGTTGTCTTTCGATTGCATATTTGAGAATAATCGAGACTTGCGCTCTCATATTGCTACAATGCTATTTTCTGATTGGTGGAACATCTGAACTTTAATGAATAGGTGTACTTTAATGAGGTCCATTAAAGGGCTGCTACCAGGTGTATAATTACTACATTTCGGCATGGTCGAGCATAAAAATTATTTCCGCACTCTTAAGCAAACTGTTTAGAAAATCTTGCAAAGTGAGGGAAATACTGATTTGGTTTTGTATTGTATTGTATTGTATTTATTAACATTCCATGGTATTCATACATGCTTACAGCTAGAATATGGAACAAGTCAAAAAACTTAATACTATTATAAAATCTTAATTTATAGTCACAGTCTAGATGAAATATATACAGACGAGATTTACAATATAGTCTACTAGTACACACATAGTTTTAGTATCAATTTCATGAAGTGTTATTGAATGTCATGAATTCACCTACAGAATAGAAGGCGTGAGAAATTAGGTACTTCTTTAATTTGGCCCTAAATAATTTTATGTTTTGAGTTTCATTTTTTTATATCGATAGGGAGGCTATTAAAAATTTTTACTGCCATATAACGCACTCCTATTTGATAGCACGATAGACTTGCCGATGGAGTATGAAAGTCATTTTTTTGACGTGTATTTATGCTATGAACTGTTGAATTAGTTACAAAGTTTTCACGATTACATACGAGGAAGACTATTAATGAAAATATATACTGACAAGCCATGGGCATTATTTGTAGTTTTTTGAAATAATCCTACACGATTCCCTAGATTTGGCACATACTATTATTCTAATTACTCTTTTTTGTAATAGAAATATATTGTTACTATCTGTAGAATTTCCCCAGAATATTATTCCAAAACTCATTACCGAGTGGAAGTATGCAAAGTATATTGTTTTTAAGGTATTGATATTTACTATCTTTTGCATAGATCTAATAGCAAAACAAACTGAATTTAGTTTGGGGGTAATTTCTTTAATATGATTTTTCCAATTTAACACATTATCGATTTTTAAGCCAAGAAATTTGGTTGTTGTTGTTTCTAATAGGGATGTATTGTTAATTATTGCGCTAGAAATTTGCGACGTTGAATTTGGACAGGATTTAAATTGAATTATGTTAGTTTTGTTACAATTTAATACTAATTTATTGACTGAGAACCAGTCACATATTTTGAAGAGAATTTCCTCTGTTGAAGATTGGAATGTGTTGGAGTTATTGGCTGTAATTACTATACTTGTGTCATCTGCAAATAATATGGGATGACCTACATCTTTTATAAGGGGGGGGGGCAAGATCATTTATAAGCACTAGAAAAAGTAGGGGACCTAATATTGATCCTTGAGGAATTCCATTACTGAAGGAAAGAACGGATCTGTCAGTTTATTACCTATGTACACGGCTTACAATCTGAAATGTATTGGAGCAGCCCCTGCTCTACATACGACCGTTGACCGCGACCACGTGTAACAAGCGCCTGGCGTTTACGTAAATATGTGATCGTAGGAGGCGAGCAGCGACCCTCATCTGTCTTCACTTGTTTCTACGAGTCACCCCTGCTGTGCCACGAGGCTTGTGATTTATATATGTTTGTACAGGGCAGACATACTGCGAGGTGGCGATACGTTGCCGCCATTACCAGATCCCTTCATTACGCTACATTATGAAACTCGCCTGGCACTCAAAATAGTATGATTGTGATTCCGTTTCGTATTCAAGATATTCACAGGATGGACTTCAGCTTGTGTGGGCTATTAATTCACAGCTTTCAAGTCCTTAACTACCGCTGTGCTCTACAAGACTGCCGTGACACGTGGAAACTACCTTAAACAAGTAGTTCAGATCTGGACTCTGAAGATTATCTTCGAACTTTAGTGAACTGCAACAATTATGCCATCATTTCTGTTACTCTGATGTCACTTAAAAATTATATGATGTAGAATCTACAGGTATAGCTTGTGACACGATTTATTAATCGATTTTTATGCAGTGTATAAAGTAAAAAGGATCACAGCTACACACACTGAAAACATAAAAAAGTTATTATATTCGAAATCTTCATTAGTTCTTCTAAATTATATACCATGCAGTTTCCACTTCTTGTTGAACTGTCAAGACGAGTATTTCGACGTTTAACAATTTATTCCGAGAAATGACAACTCTGTGTATGCTTGTGTGTATGTATGTAAACAGGTTATACATACACATACTTACATACTTATATACACAGGTATATTTGTATATGTTACAATATAAGGTATTTTAAATTAAAGATCCTGCCGGAGAATGATGGAGAATTTAATATAGAAGCAGACATTGCTTTTTGATTTCAAAAACGCATGTGACAAAGTTAATAGATCTAAACTTTTAGAAATTCTAGTAAATACACTATTCCACAACAAATTATTTTCAACGTCTATAAATCAGTAAAATATGAATTAAAATTGAAAATAAAGTAACAGCTTCCTGGATTTCCGAGAGTTTGTAGTTTGTCACTCCTGGAAGAGGAATGGAAAGAAAAGTCACATAGGCAAATACAAATAAATAAAAACTTACGATTCTATACCAATCTCTTCGGCGATACTTTGGTGGTAACAGCCAGATCAGATAATAATAATATTGAACTGCCCCCCATTGAGGGTAGCCCTTACGGACTCAGCATATCCTCAAAAAACAATTAATATACATATGTAAACATAGATATTAAATTTTAAAGAAGGGAAACAAAGAAAAGGGCGTGAAAAATTACAATTGCTATTAATGTGGCACCATGTGATTAATTAGGATTTGGCAGGATTTTTTTAACACAATTATCACAATGTCATCCCTCAGAGATGTTGGCATAGCAAACTGCAGTCGAAATTCTTCGAAAAAAGCTCGTATAGTCCCTCGAGCACCTATGAGCAAGCCGAATACCTCAACGTGAATTAAGGCATATTTCAGCTTATAATAGTTGACTGTAGGCTCATAGATCGACTTCTTCTCAAGGTGGACCTCGGCTGACTGATTACATTCTACTTCAAAACGTATCGTGGGGTCCACAATGATGCCCTGTTTAGTGTCAGCATTGTACGCTAAAATATCTACTCGTCTCGTTGACCCATTTTCAGCTAGACAGGAGATTTCTTCTTCTATTACCCAGCCCTTATTTCTTAATGCGGCAGCAATTTAGGATCTTACAAGATGATGTCTAAAGTTCCTTAAGAGCAATCCCTGTTCACAGAATCCCAAGACGTGTGCTAAAGTTTCAATCTCCGGGCAGCCACGTCTGCACCGGGTACCGTCGAGAGATCTGCCGGGAACAACAACACGAAGATTATACTCGGTGTAACGAAAATCGTAGAATTTTGTTGCAAATAATCTGAAGTAAAATATGCTTAGATAATAAAATTTTGAAGAGAGTAAATTAATATAATTATTTAGGATATGAGTTTAACTTTTCAGTATGAACAAGATGTGTTTTAGAAAATTTAAAAAATAATTAATGGGAATTGTGAAGAATAATTTTAGACCGTCATGTGTCCATAAACGCATCCGTCTACGCCTATATAAAATTCTAGCAAGACAGCTCTATGTTTGTATGTATTTATTCACACTGCAATGGGTATATACTCGGTGGCAGTGGTAACTAATTACACTCAGTAATGACAATAATAAACTTATTAATTAAAAATACAATTAATAATAATACTAATAATTAATACTACCAATAATTAATAATAATAATAATAACAACAACAACAACAGGGAATATCCTAAATTGGTAGATGGAGGAATTGTCCTGTTGAAGTAGGTTATTTTACGACGCTTTATCAACATCTCAGGTTATTTAGCGTCTGAATGAGATGAAGGTGATAATGCTATAGTAGTGAAGCATGGACTCTCAAATAGTTTGACACAAAGAGAATTATTATGAAATATCTTTTATGATACGAAAAGCGGGATACAGAAAATTCGACTACAAGAAACATGAGAATATTTTGGAAAAAATCAGGAAATGAAACAATATTAAACTACATAAAGAACACCAAAATAACGGAGAAATCATGTTGATAGGGTTTCTGATACACGATATCACAAAGCAATTTTAAAATACCGTCGTCCTGTCAAGACCACAACAGACCTTTGGCCTAGCACTTGATAGGATGATGGTTATATTATATAATTATATTTACATGCCGGTTGTATCTCTTGACCCTAGTAGTCGCGCTGTAGACAACACCACATTTTATGGAATGACAACGGAATTCAGGTGTCCTTCAGATATAGGGATAGGAAGCAGTTCCATGGAAGCATGAATAGTAAAAAATTGTATGAGACGACTCGTGTTTCTCGTAATTACGGAGACTAAAGCACTTACTTATTTACGGCTTTTCGAAAACCCAGAGGTTCATTGCCGCCCTCACATAAGTCCGCCATCGGTTCTTATCCTAAGCAAGATTAATCCAGTCTCTACCATTATATCCCACTCCCTCAAATCCATTTTAATATTATCCTCCCATCTAGTCTAACAAATATAAATGATACTCGGGAGGAAATTAAACACACAATAAATACGGGAAATACCTGTTATTATTCGGTTGAGAAGCTTTTATCATCCAGTCTACTGTCAAAAAATCTGAAAGTTAGAATTTATAAAACAGTTATATTACCGGTTGTTCTTTATGGTTGTGAAACCTGGACTCTCACTTTGAGAGAGGAACATAGGTTAAGGGTGTTTGAGAATAAGGTCCTTATGACAATATTTGGGGCTAAGAGGGATGAAGTTACAGGAGAATGGAGAAAGTTACACAACGCAGAACTGCACGCATTGTAGATATTCTTCACCTGACATAATTATTAACATTAAATCCAGACGTTTGAGATGGGTAGGGCATGTAGCACGTATGGGCGAGTCAAGAAATGCATATAGAGTGTTAGTTGGGAGGCCAGAGGGAAAAATACCTTTGGGGAGGCCGAGGCATAGATGGGAGGATAATATTAAAATGGATTTGAGGGAAGTGGAATGTGATGGTAGAGACTGGATTAATCTTGCTCAGGATAGGGACCAATGCGGGGCTTATGTGAGGGCGACAATGAACCTCCGGTTTCCTTAAAAGCCAGTAAGTAAGTAACTACTCCCATCTACGTCTCGGCTTCCCCAAAGGTCTTTTTTCTTCCGGCCTAACACTATTAAAAAAATTGAAATAATGTCTGTGCAGTGCATCGATACTTAAATTTTTCGGCTGTCAACGAAAAACTATTTTCTTCTCGAATATGTCACACTATTTCATGTCATCTTGTCTATAAAACTTTAAGTTAAAGGTGTTAAAAAAAAGATAATATACCGTAATGACAAATGGGCCCATTTCAACACCGGTGTGGTGTCATCTATTCGTCTATACAGAATAGTATCTTTGGAGTCCATTCCCTTTCTAATTCAAAATGAATTATAAAACTGCGTTGTACAAATATTTCTTGCTATGTTGATTTAAATGCACTTACGTCCAAATTATAAATTCTGTATAATGCAATATTGTCAAATTATAATATAGCTATTATGAAACACAATAGAAAATTTTTTTTTTTACTTCGTCAGGAAATTGCAAATACCATATATAGCAACTCCGCTTGAAACCAAAACTGTTCGTCATAGAAAGCGAGGCTTGGAACGTGCTGATTCAGAGTTAAGAACGCCATTATTCGAGCCGATTTTAATAATCCGAGGATTTATCACCCCGGTGAACATGATCGATCATGCACGGTTTGAATTGTGTCGTGTTCCTTTTCAAAATATATTAAAACTGAGTGTTGGAGACATTCTATCAAATGCTGACAGAACATTCCAGCGCTTTAATTAGAGACTACTGTACCTGGGAATCAAGAAATGGCAACTATAAACACATAGGTAGGTCTACAGGTCCGGAATTACGTTTTTTGTGGCGTGGAAGAAACAAAGGAGAGGAACAATGCGTGATGCAAATGGATTTCCGGGAAATCTCTCTCAATGCAAGTTGATGGCATCAAGTCAAGGGGAGGAAAATCTCACAGCGGGAGAGGGAAGGGGAGGGATGGGAAATACATACACATACAGAAAGAGCAGTGTTGGATTCCGTTCAGAAGCAGGCGCCAATGTCACCAAGATACTGAAGCAAAACATACCTTCGAGTATTTCCAATGTTTTTAAGGAAACTAAAATTAAACATACAATGAATGAGCTGAATGTAAGTGTGCGACTATAGCAGGCATGTCAGAAATCAGACACTGAAAGTGCAGTGTATGTGCGCGGAACGCCGGTCTGTGCAGATTGCGTCATTCACTTGTTGCTCTTACCAGTTCTTAGCGGGAGGGATGTACAAGAATCTATTCTGCAATTCTAGTGTTCAATTAAATGACATTTGGACATTATAAACATACTTAGCAGAAGGAAAAAACACAATTATTGTCAGTGTGTATATTTGACAATAATTGTAACACAAGAAACAATAGACTTACTCAGTTACAATTCACAAAGCAGTCGTTTGTAAAGAATCATTTATTTACATGATTTGTATACAGTACTTGAAGAAAATATAAATATTATTTCGAAACAACAAATACGAACACAGTATTTCATTTAAGGTAGTAGGTACTGATTATTTCAAAGTAATACTCTTTCATTGTTCCTCAAGCATTATTGGGACCATTGGTGCACAAATATTAAAGAAAATATTTTACTCCCAATTACATGCAATAGGACATTGTGAGGCTTTTACACTGGAATCATTTCCTTGCTGTATATTAATATAAATTCACATTATTATTAATAAATTGGATAAATTAAGCTTGAATTTAAATTTATATATAGTTTATTTGGTAAACGCTGAAAGCAAGTATCAGCAAATTGGGAGCGTTACTGAATTGAGTTAAAAGAGTATTTCACAACCTGTGAAGCGAGGACATTTCCTTTATGTCAGGTTTAAAGATTTATTAACGTAAGTATATTAAGATAATATAGTAACGTGAGATGGAAAATTCGCCATTATGTATTATTTTTTCAGATAAATTTTCCGCCTTACAAATAGTTGCTTTCTTCCTTCCCTTACAACCTCAAGACCCTCACATGTATTCTTCACTCAATATTCTCATCGCTTATCAGCTTATCAAATAAAAGTTGTAAGTCGTCTAACCATTAATGGCTGTGTTAGTACAGACTCCAAAACAACATAATTGTAATGTTTGTCTTACCGTGAGAGTACTAATTAAGAAATAAGAGCTGGCGAATATCATATTTTGAGAACTTTACTAATCTGATTTAAATTCTCACACCACTATTAGGTCCACACGATATGATGAAAGACTTTCATTTCAAAATGATTACTGTTGGCTGAGAAAAACATCATAACAGTTATGTTATATGATTCGTGCAGGGTTTTGACATGCCCGGACTATAGTGTAAAATATAGTTTAGAAGATATGTATCCCTTTATAAGAACCCAGAACATGAAAGGGACAAGAAGTATTTCGCTCATGAAAAAGCAAATGTCGTAACCCACACAATTTCTCAAGTTGAGATTGTGACATGTATAGATTCTAGAGGTGAACAAAACTAACTGCCGCTCTCGCTCGCTGTGTTCGTTGCATTTGTCTTTCGAGTCTCGTCTCGTCTCGTCTCGTCTCGTCATTCTCGTGCGCTTCGAGTCTCGCTCATCATTCTCGAAATAGCATTCGGTCGGCGTGGAAAGATTTCGTAACTTTGAATAACATACATAATTGAAATCCATGTATTGTGGGTCCCTATCACCACGGCATGGCGCGTCTTCAGGTTGCGGATCGAGGAGACGGCCTCCAGATATGGAGGGTAGCTGTGAATATATTGAATAAGCAGTCGCGGACAGCCGATGAGGGGTGGTCCTCCAGCTTGGGGGTTGGGCGAAGGGTTAACAACCCATCACCGTAAAAACAGCTTGTTACGAATCCTTCAAATAAGCCTCGGAATGGGACTGATTCTCTGGCACGACCATAGCAAATATAAATGATACTCGGGAGGAAATTAAACACAGAATAAATATGGGAAATGCGTGTTATTATTCGGTTGAGAAGTTTTTATCATCCAGTCTGCTATCAAAAAATCTGAAAGTTAGAATTTATAAAACAGTTATATTACCGGTTGTTCTTTATGGTTTTGAAACTTGGACTCTCACTTTGAGAGAGGAACATAGGTTAAGGGTTTTTGAGAATATGGTTGTCAGGAAAATATTTGGGGCTAAGAGGGATGAAGTTACAGGAGAATGGAGGAAGTTACACAACACAGTACTGCACGCATTGTATTCTTCACCTGACATAATTAGGAACATTAAATGCAGACGTTTGAGATGGGCAGGGCATGTAGCACGTATGGGCGAATCCAGAAATGCATATAGAGTGTTAGTTGGGAGGCCGGAGGGAAAAAGACCTCTAGGGAGGCCGAGACGTAGATGGGAAGATAATATTAAAATGGATTTAAGGGAGGTGGGATATGATAGAGAATGGATTAATCTTGCTCAGGATAGGGACCAATGGCGGGCTTATGTGAGGGCGGCAATGAACCTCCGGGTTCCTTAAAAGTCAGTAAGTAAGTAATAAAGAAATTAGTGTTAATGATTAATGTTGTGACGACTTGTTTTTCGAACAAAATAGCCACGCTGCTTGATCACGTGCTTATTCTTGATCTAGCAATTTAATTTCTCGCACTCTAGCTGTTCACTCTTTGTCCGTCCGTCCGAAGATTCTTCTATCCATGAGTGTTTAATGCTATTATTATGATTCCTTCTTCAGGCCACATTTAAGTTTCTTTAACCTTTCTCTAATTGTAGGAGAACACACGATGGAAAATGGAATTCGTTCAACACTAGGTCGGTTTAACCCCTGGCCTTTACCTAAGGCAAAAGAGGACATCATTTGGGAAGGGAGGGGAAAACACACATACATGGGTGGGATTCGAAATCACAACCTTGACTTCTTTGCATCGTCTAAGCTGCGTCTTAACCGCTGAGCACACCACAGATGAAAAGAAAAACAAACCTAAGTTTTTTTTTATGAATTTAATTAAGACACCTGTACTGTAATTTGCGGTATAAAGGCTGGCGGTTCATCAGCGTATCCAGTTTTGCGCGATTATCAACGGTATAGCGATAGAAGATTGTTTGTAGGGAGTGAGTCGAGATATTCCTAATGAATTCTGCGAGCAAATACCACAACAGACTATAAACGCTAGTGATCATGTCACAATGGTTCATTTGGTAGGCCCAATGTTTGACTAATTTTAATTTACTTTAATAATTTAATTTGATTTAATTTAATAATTTATTTATTTAATCCGACAGGATTAAGGCCATAAGGCCTTCTCTTCCAGCCTACCAGATAGCACATATAAATACAAAAAAGAAATACAAACACTGATGAAAATAATACAAATTAAGTTAAAGCCCTGTAGAGGATCAACAGAGTCGAAATAACACTATAGAGCTCTCATCGAGCTAATACAAGAAAAAAAAAAAAAAAAAAAAAAGAAAACAGAGATAGCAATGATGATAGTGATAACTGATAATGATAATAATAATAATAATAATAATAATAATAATAATAACAATAATAATAATAATAATAATAATAATAAATACATTACATATTAATTGTCAATTTTACAACAGCATAGTTACAATATTTACTGTATGTCATGGGTTAAGGCGAAGTAGAGCAACCTGACAGTGTTCAACAAGCAATTCCACGAACTAGAATGTGATTTTTTTTATTTAAATTTGAATTTTGATATTGTCCAACAGTCTCTGACATGGTCAGGGAGAGAATTCTAGAGGCGTGGAATAGATATGCTGAAAGATGATGAGTAGAAGGATGTTTTGTGCAGAAGAATAGAGAAAAGGTACATGTTCCGGGTTCGAGGTAGTGAAAGGTAAACAAAACGAGATGCTAGGTAAGAGGGTGTGGAGATGTGGATGATTTTAAATAGTAATAAGAGAGAGTAGAAGAATCTTCTTTCTTTTTATAACACTAATAATTAGAACTCGGAAGTTGATGACCTAAAAATCACAGAAAAATGACCTGAAAATGATCTTAAATTTCTGAAAATATAAAAAAAATAAAAAATAAAAAAAAACAAGATTTTAACAGTTCAGTAATAGTAATAGTAATGATAATAATAATAATAATAATAATAATAATAATAACAGCCATTATTATTATTATTATTATTATTGAATGTCTCCAGATAGGGGATAAATTGATCTTTTCAGCATTTCATAGGTCGTCCAATTGATCTTTTACACTTAGGACTAATTTGAAGATTGTGACCCCAAAACGCGTTGAGTCCATTTTTATGAAACGATTGGGCTATTTTTTTTTTATCCACTGGTCTAGGAACTGACTTTGTCTTGGGATTTGTGTAAAAACGAGCAACTGAGATTTGACTGAATTTCGAAACACGTCATAACTATGCATTATGAAAACATTATACCACTTTTTTTTTGTTACATTATGTATTGTACAGTAGTGGCAAAAAAAAACCGGACCGACCCTTGTAGCTCATTTCAGAGTCATAGATTCAAATTTTGCTGGTCATAAAACACATCCATCGTGTATAATTAATTGTAACAGTGAAATTTATTGTATTTGTTCGATTCTTACCGTCTTTTGTTTCCTTCAATGCCTCAAACTTACAGACGAAAAAACTTTGAGAGTTTTATTTTCATCTGGCATCAATATTACATTTCTACCTCTATTCGGCAAATATAACTGCGTATTTTTATATTAAACAGCAGTACATACCTCTGGCTTCACTATCCATATTGAAATTACCACAGTTTGATACAATACACAGCACAGGATTCTTTTGTATAAGCTACAAGGGTCGGTCCGGTTTTTTTTGCCACTGCTGTATATTGCCGTCGTTGAATACAGAACAAGAAGTCTAAACTTCAAAACTGTATCTTATTTGATAAAGGTTCAGCAGTCTTAGTTGAAACGGGTGCCGAGAACACTGTTACAAAAGCAAGTATACGGAACCGTTATACTCATGGTGTCCTAGATGTAAACCGACATATTTCACGAGAGTATTTGGGAGGTCAATTTAATCAGGAAAATCCATGTTTATGCCCCCATACAATGCTACACTCCACACAAAGGACTTTACTAGTCTTTTCTTTTGTTCCTTTTCCAGAAGTCCGCTGAAGATGCTCCTTTTTCTATTAAAAGCTTCCTTGGCCATTGCTATCCTCCTTTTGTCTTCCTGGCAGCAGCTCATGTTACTGCTTATAATACACCCCAAGTATTTGAAGTTGTTTGGTCCCCCTCGCGTATGTGGTACCTGAGAGGTTACGTCCAATTTCGGCTTCCCCTTCAAAATTTTCTAGAGTTCCTTCAGTGGAGCAGCGTAACCCGGAGTGAGACTAGTGGCCAACAGGCTTGGAGCTCACATATTTAGTTTTGTACAGCCCCCAATCCCTTGCAAGGACGCGTTTTGCGTACCTTTTAAAATTTTTTCCTCCCAATTCTCTTTCGATTTTTCGATCGATTTTCGATCACTTTTAACCTTGAAGTTGTTCATTTGCTCTTCTGCCTCATGTAGAATTCGCAATTTTACTTTCTTTGTGATGTCAGGTCAAGTGCGAGAATTACTATCGATCGTTAATGTTCGTAATCGCTGGACAATCCAGTACCATGAACTGCTCGGCCACCTGACTTAATCCAAATAGATTTCTTTCTGTGGGACTGCTTGAGTGGCAAGCCGGAAACACGAGAGCATAAATAACGCTATTGTTACTACTCTAATGTCGATATTCAATGTATGCGATCGATGGGACAACGCCTAGAATCATGCTTAGAGCTACGTGGTGAACATTTTGAAAAACATTTGTGAACGTAATGTCAAAATGGTAATGTGAGAATCAATGTAAAATTAATGTACCAATATCAATTACAGTATAAATAACTTGGAATTAGTACACAACACTTAACCATATTTCCTTAACAAATACCAGCAATCGAAAAGTATTGGGAATAAATTTGAATAAGGAACAAAAAAAAAGTTCCCTTCCCAGGCAGGATTGGAACCACGAAAGTCTTAGTTACCAGTCTATCGTGCTCTGGAGCGAACAAGGCTCTGAAATCAGCTACAAGGGTCGGTCCGGTTTTTTTGCCACTACTGTACATTATGAACCTTATATTTAGATTGACCTCCCAAATAATCGGGTGAAGTTTTCGGTTTATATCTGGGACATCCTATATAGCCAGAATGCAGCACACAAAAATGCGTCTAACAGAAAAACAATGAAAAGTCCACAACCTGGAATCAATGCATCTCTCCGTATTTTATAAGCTGTAGTGAGCCTTTTTCTTTCGTTTGTTTCAGTTTTCTAAAACACTACATTCCGAAACAAATGTTACACACAAGCCTCATAGCGAAAATGCAATAATAGTAGCAGATACCTCGTGGACAAATGAATACGGTTCGCAAATTATTATTCTTTAATATAAGCCTACTAATGTCCATTAACTATAAACGAACAGTTCCTGGTTGGTGGATTACTGCACGAAGACCGGTGCGTTTCAGTATATTGGGTAGCACGAGATATTTACGTAAATTTGTGTACGTTAGAGACAATGTGTGTAATTCAGGCATTATGTATAAAACCTACACATTGTACACGTAATGCGCAAAAGCTTATGGGTAATAAATGATATAAAATAATGATTCTCCTGTATTTATTAATTTTCCTAGGGCATTTATAAAACATAATAGTATTATATAGAGCATACACACATATATACAGGGTGATTCAAGATCTCCACACCAAACTCTGAGGGATGATAGATCTTGTTTCTTCTCAGGCAACCAATTTTCTCCGATGCGTCGTTTAGGATCTACGCGATCTTGTTATGACTAGAGTCAGAACATTCATGCCCTGAAAAACCTACTAAATATGCATGCAAGTATGTTTTTAAAAACCTTAAACTATGCAAATAAATAAACACTAATAAAATTATATATTTCTTGATATTTAATTAATAAATAATAACAATAATAATAATAATAATAATAATAATAATAATAACAAGCAATAAATGTAATAATATTACAGGTCAAACTAGATGAGATTAAACTTACATTTATTTTATTGTTGAGAAGTCGAAGCATGTGAATCGCTGTACAAAAGACGCGATGGGTTGCAGTTCGCGATAATTAGGCCTGTATGGCGTAGATATTGAATAGAGATACAGTGTCTATTGTCTCTGAAGCTTGATTTGTATCTTGAAAAGGTTTTCTACTGCTAACTGTTCCACAGTAAAAGATAATTCACTAAGATGAATGGAGAATTTTCCGTTTAAGATATCTCTAATTTTGCACATTTGATCATATCCAGGATTTGACACCATGTAACTTATTTTATCCTTAAACTTTTCCCCTACGGTCTACACTACCAGGGACGAAATTTAGACTGAATATTGTTTCTTCAGCACTTGCAACGGCATATTTAAAGATATGCCTACCCTTTCCAAGGACGTTATTGCTTTAGACACAATACTGTGTCGCGAGATTCACTAGGTGTGCGGCGAAACTTTCAGTATTTTTCTGTTAAAAATAATTATAATAATTTCACTCAATACCAGTTTTCAAAAACAGAATATGTCTTTATTTTAAAAATCCAAACTTTCCATTTTATGCAACATAAAATCAGCTTTAATGAGCTTAAGAGGTTAGGTATAGCTTATAGCAGTAGGCCTAAAGTTTGGAAATAATCGGGCTCCGGAACAATTTTTCCCTCGAAATTATTCTAATCAACTTTACAGGGAGTTATACCTGAAATCTTGATTTGCATAATACACGTCACTGTTCGTGAACAGAAAACCACAATTTAAGTCACACGGAGTTAGTGTGCACTCGAAGTTGGTTATTTGACGGTTGTCAGCCCACTTTGAGGTCTGTGGATATAGAGGGAAAAATTGGATCGGTGTCGGTTAGAGTTCCCGAGTAGCTCAGTGGTAGAGCGTTGGTACGTTAAACCAAAGGTCCCGGGTTCGATACCCGGCTCCGGAACAATTTTTCCCTCGAAATTATTCTAATCAACTTTACAGGGAGTTATACCTGAAATCTTGATTTGCAACATAAAATTTGGTTAGATAAGCTTAAATCGCGGGTGCTCTTGTAAAAGGGATTAAAATTGTAAGGTATGTAAACTTCTCTCCTTTGTCACAAAATACGGAGCACTGTAACTGCATCATGGATGAAAGCATCATTTAACCCCTTTAACACAAGACAGAAGTAGTCGTGGAGGGTTCAAATCTTTACTTATCCCGCTTTAGCCAACTCATAATTAACCCCCTTTACACGAGCACCCGCGAAATGTTGTTGATTCGTGAAGATAATTAATCGACAATTAATTACAGCCAATAATAAAATACGTACAAATGCATGAACTTCCTGCCCTAGTTACGACACAGTTTATTATTACTTAATTTACTTTCATACAGTTTACAGGAGGCGTTCAAAGTGTCCATCTTGAATCGCAAGCTAAGTAGTGATTTAAGAACAGGCACAACGTAGAAAAGAAGATGCTCTGACTTGTAGCAGAATGTACGTTAACAATCTCCATAACCAGAGAGAAGCGCGTGACTCTGCTGATTATTCATTCTGAGTCTCATTTCGTTCCTCATTGTCTGCAGTCTCCTCTACTACCTTCTATAAACATTCCTCTTCTTCAACGGCTAATACGACTTCCTAGGTGATCAAACAACTCTTGACTGCACATTCAGTAAAACAAAGCTTCATGTGGCGTTCTCTTGATACCTGCATGGGAGCTCTATTTTCCATTAATAAGTGCAAACCTCAAAACTTTTACTCCGATGAGAAGTTCTTTTATCTTGCATTCATACACTGCAGATAGCAAACGCTCTAGATCTTAGTTAGTCCGCTTTACACGACCCTGGTTTTGACTGTGGTTTTAGTTGGTATCAGTACTTCTTAAGAGTTGTAAAAAAATAACGAATTCTCTACCATTATCTGACTACAAAGTTGATGGCCTATCAATAAGTTTAACAACATCGATCTCCTTAGTCCCTTTTGTTTCAACACATCAAATAAGCCTACTACAATTTTTCTTTATATTTCTTGTAAAATCACCGTCAAGATGGTTTGAAAATCAATTCAATCCACTTGACTACACAAATTAAATTCTAAAGTAACAATTATTATTGATTTAACTCCTTTTTAAAGCCTTATTATTTTTATTGACAATGTTCACAACAGCTGAATGCACTGCTGTACCCCATGAAAGTCCCCTACATCTACAGTGGACTCTCCTAAGTTCGACAAAACAGAATTGAAAGTTCAATCCAATAAGGAGAGTGGGTGTGGCAGGTGAAATGAATACAAATTCTTATTGGTTATCCATCAACGAATACAGTACTGTACTTGCATTTCCTGCCCGCCCCGAGACTTGTGTATGCGCTTCTAGTACCACAGTGGGTTTCGACATTTCCGTCTCACAAACGGCAAAATTCTCAAATAGAAAAAGAAGAGTTCATTAATTTAAAATCAGTGATAAATATGGATGTCCTAATCAATAAAATATTCTGTTTTCCTTTAACAAAAGTATCACTACAAGACACAGAATCAATTCCCTTTCAAATGACAAACCCATTTCTTAGTGCCCGTATAGGAGCGTGTCTAATTCTCCTACGTAAGCAGTAGAACTGTAGGATGTCGAACTTACGAGCTTCCACTGTACTTCGTTCGCCATTCCTAGCATCACGACCAGGCCGTGGATCAAACCCGGGCCGCCTGGATGAAGAAACCAGAGTACTAAAGCTGACGCACAGACACAGAAAAACACAACAGCCATACTTCCTTCTTATTGCTTTTATGAGCGTAAATATGCTTATGTTGAACAATCATTATCTACATCGCATTTCTTTAATAACCAATTCTATCGAAGTTCTCTTTTAACGCAGTTTTCAACGTAGATATTTCACTCGGCAACTCCCGGTGACGTTCATCCATAAAATATGCACTGCTCCACGCAATACCACAACGTTTTTAAGCTACTTCAATATCAAACTGTTCTTTTATTGCAGTAGCACGATGACTGCTTCCGTTGCCTCAAACAATACTGGTTAAATGCAGTTTTGAACTAAGGAGAGGATGACTGACAGTTATACATACATGTATATACATGAGTAAATAACAATCAACATAAACCATATATATTTAGGCACCTAAAGCTCACTGTGCTTTATATACAATATTTAGAAATTATGTGACAATTTCTATTTTACACTTTGCGTAACAATTTAAAGTTAGACGCTGTGTCAACATCTCAGGTTATTTAGCGTTTGAATGAAATTAAGGTGATAATACCAGTAAAATCAGTTTGGGGTCCAGCATATTGGGTTGAGGGAAAATCCCGGAAAAAATCTCAACCAAGTAACTTGCCCCGACCGGGATTCGAACCCGGGTCACTTGGTTTCACGGTCAGACGTGCTAACAGTTACTCCACAGGTGTGGATTCCCCAGTATTCGTTCTTAGGTTTCACACTTGTAGACGTATACAGATGTCACAATTTGAACAAACGAATAGCTGGTGTAACATTCGCTGGGTTGGCAGCCATGTTCGCGCGTCAACTGTTTTTCCGATGTCATGTTTTGAAAACAGCCCTCGTTTTGCCGATATGCAGTTCATATAATTAGTTACTTTTTAAATTTTATCATCATCATCATCATCATCATCATTATCATCATCATCATAATCAACATCATCGTTCTTGCAGGTATTAGGCCTAGTGGCCTGTTACGGTCTCCGTCCATCTTTTCAGGGGGCGTCCCAAAGATCGTCTTCCATGTGGTATATAGCGGAGAATTTGTCTTAGGAGTCTGGAACGGTTCATCCTATTGACATGGTTAAGCCATTTTTGTCAATAGTGGTTGAGATGTTCGTGAATAGTGTAATTGAATTGAATTTTAAAACTTTAAAATCTCGACGATTAATAAATAGCCAAATTTTACTCTATAAGACTGTTAATGGTATATTGAATGACTGTGATTTTCTTAAATTCCTTCAGTTCAATGTAAAAAGAACAGAATTACGTTATAGGCAACCTTTTGTTAATCCAATTCCTAGAACTGTTTTTTTTTTCAAGAGCTCTCCATTGTTTGTTATGTGTAATACTTACAACTCTATGTCTTTAAACTGTGATTCTCAATTATTAGATTTCAGTTTAACAGTTAAAAAATTTCATACATTATTAAAAAGAATTGTATTTCCTTAGATATTTATATTAATAAGTGTATTATAGTTGTTCCTTTCTCTAGTTTTTAAATAATTTTCATTATTATATTAACATTTGGCACTATATTAACTGCAAAATTATATTCTAGCACCTATTATGTAACTTTCTTTCGTTTTTGTTGTTTGTTTTGTTATTTCTTATTATGTATTTTATATATGTAACAATTTAAGCCACCTATAGTTGGAGTCGACCTGGTTGGCGAGTTGGTATAGCCCAAGGTTGCGGGTTCGATCCCGGGCCAGGTCGATGGCATTTAAGTGTGCTTAAATGCGACAGGCTCATGTCAGTAGATTTACTGGCATGTAAAAGAACTCCTGCGGAACAAAATTCCGGCACATCCGGCTGATATAACCTCTGCAGTTGCGAGCGTCGTTAAATAAAAAACATAACCTATGATTGGAAGCTTGCTTCTGTTGGTGATGGATTTAAAATAAAAATAAAATAAAATAAAATAAAATAAAATAAAATAAAAATATTACAACAGAAGGGGGCACCACCTCATTTCGGTGAAGGAGCCAGGAACTTCTTGAACAAGTAATTACAAGAATGAAGTTGACGTCGTAGCACAACAGAATGCCACCCAGATCACGCGACCTGACACCGTGTGATTCTTCGCTGTGGGGGTATCCTGAAAAATAATGTTTTTGCTCAAAAACCGCAGGATCTGTATCAGTTGCGACAGATGATCGAACTGTCATTCGTGAAAATCGATGAAAGTCGTGAGTTAGGGGAGAGTCGGGTAGTATCGGACATCGGGTAGTATCGGATAGTGCGCTTCTTTCATCTACCACCATATGGTAGTACCTGAATGACATGGTACGTTTATCTATGCGACATCACAGAAACGTAACCATGTCAATCAGGTACTATCATCGTGTAGTAGATGAAAGAAACTCA
This sequence comes from Periplaneta americana, assembly GCF_040183065.1. Lineage (NCBI taxonomy): Eukaryota > Metazoa > Arthropoda > Insecta > Blattodea > Blattidae > Periplaneta > Periplaneta americana. The sequence goes on from NC_091127.1 coordinate 147,407,465, forward strand.
CTGTCCGATATTACCCGATGTCGGATACTACCCGACTCTCCCCTATGTTCTGCCATCTGTAAATCAGTGCATAAACGTTGTGAATTCTGTATCGAGAAACAGGGCCTCTATTATGAACAATATCTGTAAAGGAATGTGTAATCAAATATAAGGAAGTGTTTGGGGAAAGCGACTTTTCGCCCACTCTGTATTTTTTTGTCTGACAACGCTTTCAACTCCAGCGTTTATTCAGAGTAGGGAACCAAAGAAATCGATTACTGACTCTTATCAGAGACAATATTACAGAATTTTCGTGAAGTAAATGAGGAAAACCATGAGGAGTCTGTGTAAGAATAACCAACCTTGAGACTCTAATCTGGTATTCAGATGCGAAGGCAACATGCTAGCCTGCAGTTCAGTGGGTGGATAGAGAAAATCTATCGCAATACTGCAGCACCTGCCATGAATTGAACTCCAGTGCCTTCGTGTCAGGGGATGGGAATGTAGCGAGGTTTCTGACCGGGATGCGGTTCCCCTTTCAGAAGCCAAATGACTCGTATCTCGCTCGCCGTCATTTAAGTGAATGCGAGTAGCTGCGTGTGTGGATGTCTCCACCTTCGTGTCATTTAGTTGCACTACGCAATAGGTGTTTAAGTAACAATTAAATTTTGCAGAAGCGTCTTAGAATTCTCGCAATTAAAACTTTAACCACCATAATTCTTTCGTCTTCTGCGTCGCAGGATGTCTAGAAAAGTCAGGGACATAGTATGTTTCACAGTTGTGAAACATCTTTTGTGCGAGATCGTGCGTATTTGCTTGCTTTCCGCACAAAACCAATACGCGGTAAGTGTGAAATACCACATTCAGTATTCCCAACGTAACACACATGACAATTTCCCTCTTCTTACCGCTTAAGCGCGACATTCATTTTACTGCTTTAGGCTTTTAACATATTATTTTTAGAGACGTTCAATATAGTAATAATTATAAATTGGAAACTTACCATTGCAATTTCACCTAAATTGCACTGTTAATTATTCTTTTTAAATATTTTGCACGACAAAAGCAACATTGGTACTAGGATTCACAAAACTGCAACCACAGTCTCCAGTGCATCGACTTCCTGCCAGACGGAGGGTTTATCAAATGATGCCATCTATAGTGCTAATGCTTCAATTTCGACGGAAACTGGAAAATCAATATTCATGCAAAAAAGTTTCACAATAGAAAAACTGGTGGTGGTGCTCCAGTGACTGAATAACGGCACAAATGTGACAATTAATTTTAATGTGCAGAAATAAATAATTTTCTTAAAGTATTAAAATGAAAACTAAATCATTACATAACCTTACCGTTTGTTTTAAGTTCGCATTTATAGACTGGGGGAAAAAAAAAGACAGACGTATATCACGGCCTGCTGGAATATAGTAAACACAGCAAGCATTTTATAGCAACAATTTGAAGATAGATATTTTTGTTTTTAAAAGTTGCCGTCATTGAACAGAAACCAAGATGGAGATTTCATTGCAACTAATTAGAAATTCGTCTTTCAGGTATGTAATAAACGATCTTCGCACAAAATAATGTACGATATACGAGCGGTATGTTTGTTTTCATGTTCTCGGAAATTAAAAAAGCTCAACTACGTTTCGCTTTTTCAATATTTTCCGCGAACATGAAAACTTCAACATATCGCTCTTGTAACGCATATTACTATTTCCTGACTGTTGTTACTATAAGCAGCAAGAGAGGACAAGGAGGGGAGAAAAGAGAAAAATGACTAACAAAATTATGATTAGCATAATCAAAGAATTGTGGAACGAAAGAACAAACTTAACAGCCACGTCGCTCTCCAAAAAATCGGACAAGATTTGCCTGGTTATGGGAAGAGGATGCTGAAATTTCACTAAAATTTATTTAAAATAATCTTTTGACTGTAGACATAATATTAAAAATAAAATTTAAGCCCTAACTCAACGTTATTACATTTAATGATGCCATTTTTAAAACTATGTTACCCGGGTATTTAAAAGGCTAGGAGCATTTCGTTTTCCAATCCCATTAGTTTCAAGTCTGCCGCATTCTCAATCTGATTTCGGTTGTTTATTTTATATAATTTTTTATTCTTCATTAGTGTGGCAGTTCTAACTCCAATAGTTTTTTTCGTTTTATTCAATAGACAGCAGACGATGGTATTATTCCTTCATTTGTTTTTGTCAGACATGCTTGAAAATTGTTTTCGTCTAAAGTATAGAAATGTGGTTGTTACATCTTGACAGAAATAGTTATTGTAGTGTCTGAAACATATAGGATGCGTGTATATTTTAAGATTTGATAGTGCATGGAAATCCGGGCTCTAATGATGAAATAGAAGACAGAGTAGGGGATGTAAGAAAATAGTAGGGGCAAAGTTAGAAAAATATGGATTTAGGCTGTGAAACATCTCTTTCTTTGGTAATGCTGCTGTAAGCACAAATATAGGACAGGGTTAAGGTGGAACAGACGATGAAGAAGAAAAACGATAAACAGGTCCGTCGTCATAATGGAACAGTGGTAGAATGTGGCAGCAAGACAAACCTGTAATATTTTACAAATACTTTTTTCTCCAAAAATAAGATAAATAAGTAAGAGTAAAAAAAAAAAAAAAAAAAAAAAAAAAAAAAAAAAAAAAAAAAAAAAAAAAAGAAAAGGAAAAAAAAAAAAAAAAAAAGCAATTTGAGGAAGTAAAATATAGTGCAGAAGAGGATGAGAATGAGGAAGATGATGAACCAAGCGCGGCATGTCATTAGTAAACAGAATCTAGGCTAGAGCCAGTTTGGTCATTTTGTTCACAACAGACCTCTCAATATCAATGGTGGTGTCTAGACCGCGGAACTTTATGCAACTGCATGTTTTTATTAATTTGGTATATGTAAAAAGTAAAAGTGGATTTTTGCCTATCACGGTTCTTACCTTCGAATGAAGCCAACTTTATTTTGCATAAATGCATATTTCGAGGGTTTTTCCCTTTTAAATGCATATATATTTTTATTTTGTATATTTAAATGCATATATTAACATATTTTCTTCTTCTCTCCGATTTATTATCTGATTTAAAAATTTCTCTCTGATAAAAATAAGAATAATTACCAAGAAATATTACAAAATGTCAGAAATAAAACCAATAATCGCTAATATGTTTTCGCGGGATATCAGCCGAGTTAAGATTTTGGAATGCTCCAAGCTTTCGACTGCTATCTCTGCAGCCATCTTCAGGGAAGTGATGTCCGAACAGAAAGTCGAAAGGTTATATAGATGTGGCTGTCTCAGGTGAAACGGGATTGGTTGGCGGATCGGCCAATCCGGGGCCGGGAATTGTCATCGCTCGTAAGCTCCGCCCCTCCCGGGATTACTGCGTGAAGTTTGGCGGGCGGCGAGCCCTGTTCCGCCGGTTGGAATCGGTTGCCGTCCTCGGTCCGTGATCTTCATGACCTTGATTGTAAGAGGGCCTGAGTTGGTCTAAGGCCGGTGTCCATGCCTGACTGAGCTGGAGTCCACTGTCTCTGTTAAAGTTGTTTTTCTCCAGCTTGATCTCTATGGCCTCCTTGATTGTACGATCCCAGTAGTGGCTTGATTTGTTAATGACCTTGGTGTGGTCAAACAGTATTTTATGCTCCTTTTCTATGCTGTGTTGCGCCACTGCAGATTTTTCCGGGTAATACAGCCTCAGGTTCCTCTTATGTTCTTTGATTCTGTCTTCTATTGTGCGGCCAGTCTGCCCTATGTATACTTCGCCACACTCGCATGGAATCTTGTAAATCCCTGGAGTCCTCAGTCAGGCATGGACACCGGCCTTAGACCAACTCAGGCCCTCTTACAATCAAGGTCATGAAGATCACGGACCGAGGACGGCAACCGATTCCAACCGGCGGAACAGGGCTCGCCGCCCGCCAAACTTCACGCAGTAATCCCGGGAGGGGCGGAGCTTACGAGCGATGACAATTCCCGGCCCCGGATTGGCCGATCCGCCAACCAATCCCGTTTCACCTGAGACAGCCACATCTATATAACCTTTCGACTTTCTGTTCGGACATCACTTCCCTGAAGATGGCTGCAGAGATAGCAGTCGAAAGCTTGGAGCATTCCAAAATCTTAACTCGGCTGATATCCCGCGAAAACATATTAGCGAACCAACGCCGAGAAAGCCTCAAATCATACAAAACCAATAATGTTTTAATTACTGTTAAGGATATGAAATTGCCACGACGACAATGGATACTTGTCCCTAGTGTATAAGTTGGATCTTTTTCCAGTTTAACATGAGGCTAGTTGCTGCTCTGTATATAGATACGGAATTAAAAAATGGGCCGAGTATTGATAGCAATCCTCCTCTATGTAGGCAACAAGTTTCGCAATACTGTCCACAAGTAGCATACATTTAGGCGCTCTTGTTTACTGTATATGCGCAATGCGTTTTATCTGGAACTTGGTAAAATTAGGTGGCCCAAATTTTGTTTGTACATATTAGTCGTGTAAGTGCAGTTTTTCAGGAGTCAGAGCGAAAATGTGCGTTGCCTAGATGTCATTCAGAATCCTACAAGCAAAACTCAACTCGGACTTCACGTGGTGCGCATGCTATACCCCTCTTACCCCCCTGGAGTAGGCGCGAGAGCATGCTGGGTACGGAAGCATACGTCATCTGCGCGAGACAGTCACGCCTGCTGGTTTCTGCGCACCGAGTTTTCCTTGTTGGATGCCTATACCTTTTACTTTGATTTCATAGAACCAAAAATTAATGTAGTTAGACACCTGCGAGAATAAAGTCATGAAATGTTGAGGTCATGGAACTACTGCGAAGACAATGTTGCTAGTGCGCTCTGGTTTCATAGAAACAGAACTAAATTATTTAAACACCTGCGACAATGAAGTTTCGTGGAATGTAAATTTTCATTTCAACAAGTTTACTGCACAATCAAGCGAAGAACAAGTACATGATCGATATGATTATGAGTTTAACAGCCGACATGCCGAAAGAAAAGGTAGCAGAAAAGGTATATTCAAGAAATGGGTTTCTAAAGAAATGTTTTTCTACTGATGGGAAAATTGTCTTCTGTGCAATATGGCTTGTTAACACGTATTACTTTAAATTAGTTTAATTTTTATGCACGACCATGCCGTAATGTAGTAATTATACACCTGGTAGCAGACCTTTAATGCATGTCATTAAAGTACACTTACTCATTAAAGGTCAGGTCTTTCAGCCAATGACGACTCAGGTTACAACTGTTCAGCCAATGCCAGGTCAGCTTTCTACCGTTATAAAACCGCAAGTATCGATTATTCTCGGATATGCAATCGAAAGAGAATTAGCGAAAAGTCACGGAAGCTGGAAATCCAATACTGTCGCATAAGGTTATGTTCTGTTACTATAATAATTAGCGTTAATTGTAAGTAATATTCAAATAAATTCAATTTGTCATCTCGTTTTTCAATGTCTAATTTAATTTCAATGTTATCTCTGTAGGTTCTTATGGCCTAGCAAGATCAATGTAGACATCTGTTCCTCGGAAAAAATCAATACTTTCGCGTCTGCGCACATCTCACAACATACGGAACATTGCTCAATGTCAAATACAAATAAAATTAATAATATCAAGTTAGAAATATGGTCGAGCATAAAAAGTCGTATGAAACTCGCCTATAATGGTAATTAAGAAGCTCGTATGAAAATTATGAAACTCGCTTGCTCTCGTTTCATAAATATCCATACTCGCTTCTTAATTACCTTCATTATAGGCTCGTTGCATAATGTACAATTATCGTATTATTAAACCTCTAAAATGTATTTTTACTGCATACATTTCAATTTTTAAGCACATGTCAACAGTTTTTACTACATAGTTGCATGTATATTTTCACGGTTTTTAGTGCATAAAGTTCCGTGGTCTAGAATTGTCTATCTTTACCCGTGAAAGTTTTCTATGAAAGATGTATCATGTCTAGGAGGGTTATATTCCCATAATTCATAAGCATCACAAGTACACGAGAGTTGGAAAGTAAGCAGAATTGGCGGAAAATGTAATCCGCAAGCTACTGCAGCTTTCAGGCAGTGCAAAGAATAAACTATGCATATGACATACAGGGCAGAAATTACCCTGCACAAGGGAAGAGAAAGTATGAAATTTGATTTACAAAGTGGCACTGATGTTTTAGGGAAGTCCTATACGTCAGCATACAGTACCAAGCTCAAGGAAATACCCATACATCAGCAAGAGATGTAAGCGGAAAAACAGAATCCTCTTTCGGTGAAAAACACGCATGGACTTAAAACTGCATTTTCCTTTCCTACCCACCAATCAATCCGTCTCTGGATTTTAAATAGAAATTTATGAAGTGCTGTAATTGTCCTATACCGTGTATCTTACGTTAAATAAATGTGTAGTAATAGAAAAATGAATATATTACAATAAAATGCAATTTAACATTATTACGGTACTAAGAAAATTAAACTTAATTTTATAAACACACTGCCGATTTTTATTACGAAATTGATATTCGCCAGTAAGTCGTCACTTATAGGCCTATCTGTCATACATAATGCGTAGCGTTTTGTCACAGCTTTTGTCTTTCACTCATATTAGTTTAAATTAAAATAGAGAAAGGACTTGAATTAATTTTTCGAATGATTGAAAAGTAGGAGATAGAGCCATTTATTAATTACCTATATAATTTACTGATTACTAATTATTTCCCAGCTTTATGTAGCGCTGGATTTATGCCAAAAAAACCTATGCAGAAATATGAAATATAAGGCTCAAAATGGAAATAAAACACAAATTACATAGGCCTAAACATAGCAGAAATTTCTGAAGAATTGATATTGAGAGATCTGTGATTAATTACATAAATGAACATTATAAATACTGTATGTAAGAGTAAAAAATTAGAAATTATCGTAAATATGATATGAAATAAATTAGAGAACATCTGCTGTATATGCTTTAAGGCTATGGATCTGTGAAATTTATAACTACAATTTCACACCATTAATCTCAACCTTTTATCACATATTTCTTACAATGTGAACATGCAATACACAAATTTTCACTTCGATATTCTAATTAGTTTACTTATTATTTTTTGTTGTTTTTTAAATAATGAATTATAACGTAGATCATATATACCCAGATTGCTCGACGTTATAGGCTTTGATTTTTACTTTACTTCATTGGGTTATTTTACGACGCTGTATCAACATCTAGGTTATTTAGCGTCTGAATGAAATGAAGGTGATAATGCCCGTGAAAGGAGTCCGGGGTCCAGCACCGAAAGTTACCCAGCATTTGCTCGTATTGGGTTGAGTAAAAACCCCGGAAAAAACCTCAACCAGGTACTTGCCACGACCGGGATTCGAACCCGGGCCACCTGGTTTCGCGGCCAGACGCGCTGACCGTTACTCCACAGGTGTGGACTATAGGCTTTGACGGTAATAACTTTTGTCAGGTTTACTATGCTGCCATCTAGTTGTTACATAAGGAGTCACGTCATAACTCTCATTTGAATTGCATTAGCGACTGTACTGCCATCTCGTGTTCGTTTACAGCGGACGGGTGGCGATCCTGGCGGTTGTTCTCTCCAAAGTGCAACCGATTTTAACATAGGAATGAGCAATCTTTATGTGATCTGGGATTATAATTGTTCCAATTTTAAAAGTTTACATCAATTGTTCTTGAAATTTATATTTAATTTATTCACGATAGATGTTTGTAAAATATGGCACATGCTTTTCATACTTTTTCAATTACTTTTTGAGAAAAAAAATACTCTTTTAGTTGCTAACATTTTTAATATTTTAAAACATGACATCCTCAACACATGGTGATTTGAATATTTTCAATAGGAGAAGAAAACACATGTGTCAGTTTACATCATACGCTTTTGTGGAATACTGTGCAAAATTTCACTGAGATTGGAGAAAAACTGCATTCATTAGAACATTTGAATGTTGCAAAATGTTGAAAATTGTAAAATCGAGAAAACGTGTATCAAAGTGCAGCATGTATATGATATATACTATCGATATCCTTTCTTTCTATACAGGTCTACCGTGAAAATTTTTCTCCTACATAACAGTGTGAAATATGAACTGAATTAAAAGTAAAATTAGTTAGAATGAAGAACAAAGTCTGTCAGAATGATAGTCGACTGTAAGTTTAAAGGGCTGCAGCTCCACGCACGTCCTGAAGGGCTTTAAATTACCACAGGGCCAAAATAAGCACAGATTTCGAAAACAAACATTTTATTTTTAGAGTTAGAAACAAAATTTTCATTTTTAATGATTTTTCGTTATTTTCACCGATCCATAGCCTGTAAGACAGATGATCGCTAAAGAGATTAAGTCTACCTGCCACATTCAACACAATAAAAGTACAGCAACCTAATCGTTATACGCTGCAGAAACTTGGCACATAAAATAAAAAAATAAATAATTAAAACTTGATAGCAACAGAAATGGGCTTGAAGTTCATTGACTCCGAAGATGAGTGTACAAAAAAAAATAATAATAGTAATTATTATTATTATTATTATTTATTTTAACTGGCAGAGTTAAGGCCGTAAAGCCTTCTCTTCCACTCAACCAGCAAAAAGTATATATACATATGCATGAACTTACAAAGAATTCAACAATTTTATTGAGATGAGAGTTACATGTATACAAGAGTTATTTACTAACTAAACAACAACATACTATTAACTATTAATTGAACACTGAAATAAACTGTGTAGCAGAATTAAGCTAAAATACATAGAATGTTAATATATTTCAAATAATATTAGATAATAGAAAGAGATGATTATGAGACAATTTTGAAAATACAGCACTATCAGGATGATGTCAAAAGAAAGAAGTAAGACTGTAGTCAGTGATAGTTTAAATCAGTATGATTGGAGTGAAATGCTAATAAGGTTATCTTTTAAGCTGTTTTTAAAGGTGTTTATTGTCTTGCAGCCCCTAATACTTTGTGACAAGGAATTCCATTGACGCGAGGTGGATACTGTAAAAGATGATGAATAACAAGATATTCTATGAAGAGGTATACTTAGCGTGCCACAGATAAGTGATCTGGTATTTACGTCGTGGTTAGAGTATAGATAAGAGGAACGAGACGAAAGGTAATTTGGTGTTGAGGTGTGCAGAATTCGAAAGAGTAAAGACAAAGAGTGTAAAGTTCTGCGTTCTTTAAGTCGGAGCCACGAAAGACTTGCGAAGGACGGTGATATGTGATCATATCGTCGGATGTTGCACACGTATCTGACGCACATATTCTGAGCTCGCTGTAACTTGACTGACAGTTCAGAACTTAGGTCACTTAGGCCCGATTGTATAAACCATTTAATCTTAGATCAGAGGTTAAATTAATCCTTGTTTCAGCTGAACTTGGAATTTTGTGTTGTATAAAGTCTAATCTGAGATTAATTTGTCTCAAACTAAAGTCAACTTTGACTGAAGAAATTTCTCCGATTAAGTTAGATGATCCAAGTTCAGTTATTTCTTTTCTGTTTGAAATATAGGAGTGACAGACTGTGCAAATAAAATATCCATTATTATTAATATTAATAGATATGTTAGGTACATTTATATGTATTTCTTTTAATTTCTTGCCTTAATACACAAACATTCTTATATTTTATAAGGCTCTATCGTGTTCAGCAGTATTAAATGACATAACCTACAATTATATTATGTTTATAACAGTCATTAATTATTAATGGATATGATAGGTACATTCATAAATGTTCAGTTAACTGTATTACTAAACGAAAATTGTCGTTTTATAAAGCTTTATTATGTTTAGCAGTATCAAACACCATAACATAACAACTTGGAGAACAGTCAACCTTCTTCTTATTGTCCGCCATTATTTACATAGCACAAAAAACCAGTGTCTCCAACAGAATGTAATACGGAATGTCGCCAAAACGTAGTTGTAAAGTCGCTAGATTTCTCATTATCAACAAAGAAAGATTACATTTTGTGACTATGGGGTGCTAAAAAGGTCACTAAATCCCTATTTAAGCAATATAAAAGTTAAAAGAAATTGTTGTTGAAAAAGAGTTAAAGTCGCTAGACTGGCAACACTGAACAAACCTGTATAACATGGTCCGCGCATCACATATTTCACCTGTTTATGCGATGTTGCCAAATCCTTTTCACGTGAACTTAGATTGCATTTGAACCATGGTAATTTGATCGCAGAAAAGTTTTATACAATAGATAGAAGAAGTGTCTGAACTCGGTTCACTTTTCGATCTTCGATCAAAGTTGATCTTTAGTCAGGGAGTTTTATACAATTGGGCCTTAACAAAACGTCACAATAATCGAAGTGCGGCATTACTAGGGTTGTACTAGTGTAAGTTTTAGTTGCCGGAGCAAGAAGTTCTCAAGCGACTCAAACAGTGAATGGAGGAACAGATTTTTTTTGTCGTTTCTTTAACTTGAAAATTCCAACTTACTGTAGATTATTATCAAAAAAGAAGCCAAGATTTTTTACGACATGTTTTACGTTAATTTCTCATTTTTCGTCTTTGATCAATTGATGAGAAATTAAATAGGACTGGTAACACAATTGTTTGTATGTGTATGGATGGAAATAAAACGTACTTTTAAGGAAGGCCGTAATTCTTATCCTTTTCTCGCTTAAAAGACGCGCGAAATCTATTACAAGCGCTGTTATAGAAGTGGCTCAGGCTGAACAGCATGATGAAGCTTATCCGATAGTAGCGCCAATTTATTTCGCCTCGTTGCTCGCAGTTATTGCAAAGTCGATGCAGCACGTCACCATGGCTACGGACGTCCATAAGGTATTTAACGACCCCATATCGAGTACACAGGCAATAGCGATGCAAATGTCTGCCCTCAGTATCTGCAGGGTCGTCGTTAGGATTTCTATTACGAGCAAGAAAAGGAAAACGAAAAATATATGCAGATCAATGTTTTTAAAAGAATTCAGATGGTACGATGTGTTTTCCTGCTAGTAAGCACATTAAAAATAAATAGTAGGCCTAGTAAGGAAAGCTTTTCAAAAGATTAAAATGACAGTACGAATTAATCTATTAAAAGCATTGGACAAGCCTTGATGTAGCTTATTATTAGCGCTGCGGTTTTCAATTTCTTGTGTTGCCGCTCCAATTACTCACCCCAATTTCAATGTTGCAACCAATAAGCTGCTTCCATTATTAAATGACACCTACTTGTCTAACCCACGTGGACTAAAACCGAGGTTGCAATGTCTTGTGCTGAGGACGAACATCAAAGTAGGTATGTGATTAATAGTACATTATGCAACGAGCCTATAATGAAGGTAATTAAGAAGCGAGTATGGATATTTATGAAACGAGCGCAAGCGAGTTTCATAATTTTCATACGAGCTTCTTAATTACTATTATAGGCCAGTTTCATACAACTTTTTATGCTTGACCATATTTCTAACTTGATATTATTAATTTTCTTTGTATCTGACCTTTACCAATGTCCCGTATGTTGTGAGATGTGCGCAGACGCGAAAGTATTGATTTTTTCCGAGGAACAGATGTCCACATTGACCTTGCTAGGCCATAAGAACCTACAGAGATAACACTGAAATTAAATTATACATTGAAAAACGAGATGACAATTTGAATTTATTTGAATATTATTTACAATTAACGCTAATTTTTATAGTAACAGAACATGACCTTCTGCGACAGTATTGGATTTCCAGCCTCCGTGACTTTTCGCTAATTCTCTTTCGATTGCATATCCGAGAATAATCGATACTTGCGGTTTTATAACGGTAGAAAGCTGACCTGTCATTGGCTGAACAGTTGTAACCTGAGTCGTCATTGGCTGAAAGACCTGACCTTTAATGAGTAGGTGTACTTTAATGACATGCATTAAAGGTCTGCTACCAGGTGTATAATTACTACATTTCGGCATAGTCGAGCATAAAAATTATTATTAAAGAGTTATTATTAAGAGTTAAGAATGTCAACGTACTCGTATATGAAATAATAATAATAATAATAATAATAATAATAATAATAATAATAATCATCATCATCATTTAACAATATAACTATATTCCCGTCGCTCTTATTTCCGGCAGCCAATTACGTTGTAGGTCGGCTACGTTTAAACGTGTGCGTCTTGTGATTCGCTGCTGATGACGTTATGCATTTCCTAAGGCTCGATAACTACTTAATATAATCGCCCGCCATTTTGGCTCTTTCGTTGGCGTTCGCAGAAAGCACACGAGGACGTTATTTGCCGCTCAATTGTTTGCTCAATTACAGTGCGTTTGATTTATTATCATAGGAGCTATGACATGATGATGTTTAACGGTGTGGCAAATAGATTCCTCGTCTGGTAGCTCGGCAATGAAAGAACAAAAATGGCGAACGATACTACCTACCTATACTTTATAGAGCCTTCACTTAAGGTATAAGCAAAGAGGAGGAGCCACGCCGGGAATAACAGCGTCGCGACTTTTTTTTTATAGTGCTTATTCTTATCGAGGAAGTAGACGTGACAACGTGACGTTTAGAGTGAAACCTACAGAGCAACAATCGGTCGGCAAAATTGGCATGTTAAGTATGAGGCCGCGGCTATAATACCTATTTTGAAGAAAAATGCCACTTATAGTTCATTGGGACGGATAAAAATACAGTGTGCTTCAGAAATAAGTACAGATATTTTAGGGATAATTGGCTGAGTATGTGGCCACTCGTGGACAACACGGAAGCCACAAGTCTCTCCTCCATACTGAAAACTCTCGTATTCTCCTCGTCCTCTTGTATTCTTGGAACAGACGGGAATTTCCGTGTATTTATAGTTTCCCTCAGGTTCGCCAGATGTCTCCCGCCATGATCACATCTTGAAATACGTCCACCAATGTCATACGAGTATCAGCGACACATTTTTAAGCCACAGATTTGTTTTTCTGGAAAAATATACAGGTGTAGAGGGATTTTCCGCCCACTCTGTATACAGTAGAACCTCTATTATCCGTGGTAATGAAGGGATGGACTGAACGATTAATCGAAAAAATCGGATAATCCGTACCATAAAATATTTTCGTAAATGAAGTGAATAATTCTTGAAGTTTCGTAATTTTCTCCGCAGTCTTGTGTTTAACACGCTAAGTAGTGGACTAGAAGTTCACTAATTTAAGTTCGGTTGTCAAGGACGTGTTTTTAAGGGCAAGAAAACTCCTTGAAAGACAGAAATAGTAGAGGTCTCATGTTGTAGATTTACATGCTATATACACTTTATCCTTAATTTTTATTAAATCGCGCACAGTTGTAACATCAGTCACGTATTCTGATGTGAGATGTGCCACAGTTTCTCTTTCCCCAAATCACTGAATTATACGCATTTTTCGATACTTATCACAATTTTTTTTTTTTTTTTTTTTTACATTCATAGAATACACTTTATATAGACATTGTACAGTACAACTCGAACAGTAGGCTAGATCAAACTAGAAGAGTAAATGCTTGTAATAACACTCTCTAGAAAAATACAATATAACGTACAGTAGGTAGTAGTTCATATGATTCTGTAGCAAAAAAAAAAAAAAAAAAAAAAAAAAAAGGAGAGTGAGCGAAAGACAGTCGGATAATCCGTGAATCGGTTAATAGAGTGTCGGATAATCGAGGTTCTACTGTATTACTTTATGAAATACGCGGAGAATATTTCCTACAAAACAGGAAGTAAAACCATTCTGGCTCAAAATTAAAAATATTTCAATTATTAGAAATCAAGTCGCTTACTTGTGCTTGAAGCAACTCTGTACTTTTTCTTTTAGACTAAACTTGTTCAAGTTCGTTATATTATCAACAGTAATCTCACTAGACGTTTTGATTTTATCGATAAATCTGCGAGTGGAACACGAGCAGATTTATCTAGAGAAAATCAAAACTCGAGTGGGATTTAATTGACTATTACACGATTAGAAGAAAGTATATAAAATTATAAGTAACGAAGTACTCCAATACAATAAAATATTGACTTACGAAAATACAACTGTCTTCAAATGTATTATTGTACCATCTCAACATTACACATATTACGCTAGATGCATGCTAGATGGCAGTAGTGTCTTTATACAGACACTGTAATGATTACTATTCAATAAATCTTAATATTAAACAATCTCTGATACGTGACTATCCATAATATCATATAGCAGAAGTTCTTTTTATCCTCTCAGAGCAGAAGCTATAACATAACCTAACTAATATACACAAGTGTTAGAAAAGTTTTAATTAACGACGATGACATAAAAAATAAACATGAACAATTTTAAAAGGAATAATATAATTATTGAATGTACAATTTTCAAATTTGAATGTGGTTGGTGGTTCAATTGATGTTATATTGGACGTGTGCGTAATAGAAGTGGAACTCGTTGATTTAGGCCTACATGGTGTATTCAACTTATTCAGAATTTCCGAATGAATAATTTTAAAAGGAATAATTATTGAATGTACAATTTTCAAATTTGAATGTGGTTGGTGGTTCAATTGATGTTATATTGGAGATGTGCATAATAGAAGTGGAACTCGTTGATTTAGGCCTACATGGTGTATTCAACTTATTCAGGATTTCCGAATGGTGCTCTTCATTTATTTGTAAATCGGATTTCAGAAGATGCATAGGTATGATCAGTGATTTTTATTAATTCTTGTTCTTGAATGCCAATGCGAGTCATAATTGAAACTGCTATGCATCGACTGGAGTGGTTTGTAATTTTATATATATTTTTGACGTCCAGACCAGCGCAGTTTCAAATGTTGGCAAACAAAGAAACAAATGCTAGGGACGCTATAAAATTAAACAAATGCTAGGGACGCGATAAAATTAAACAAATGCTAGGGACGCGATAAAATTGTGCGATAAGCAGCCATGATTGGTTGAAATACGTCCTTTCGTACCGTTTTATTGGTCAAAAGTAGTATGACGTAGTAAGAGTGTAATAGTCATTGTAATTAACTTGGAATGTTTTCGGCTTTATAAGTCTGCTGTTGCCATTGTTTATGTTGGTATTCCGGATCAAATTTTGACAAGTAGCATATAGTGGTCAGAGTAAACAATACACAAAGCCAGAAAGAAAAGCTGCAGATAGGACGGTGAAAAAGAAACAAGAGCGCAGCGGCATCTCGCAATGCAGCTGATTTACAAACAAACAATTGAATCCCTGGGGGCACCCGGCCATGTCGATTCCAGTCTTGTCAGGGGTGAGTAAATTGTGAGACTATATCACCACGGGTTATTGTTAAGATTCATTTTTAACAAAGTTTACAGTAGGTATGAGTATATTGAGACCAATATTCGGCTAGAGACAAAAGGATTACGACTTTCTGTTTACTTTGTTTGAAAGGAATTTCGGCAGAGGGGCATTACGATCCTAGAAAATCAATTACGCTTCCCCTCTAGAAGCTTTCCTAACTCTCATCGGCTAAAGGCTGGTTCACAATAAACCGGGAACGAGAATCAGAGTGAAAACGAGAAGCAGAGATCGTGAATATGAAAATTTTTGATTCACAATAAACCGACAACGTAGACGATTATGCATATCGATATACATGTCAATAACGATACGTAAAGTCGATGTTACGCATTCTGATGTTATTTGTGTATAAGTGACCAATGGCGTTCTCTCATGAGTACAAGGCAGCCAACATAAACACAGGTTAGGCCTAACCAAATTCAAAATTTCAACGGTACTATAAATATGCCCATGCATCTTTATTGTCACAACCTATTTTAAGTCTACAATAACGTAAAATAATTAGAAAAGAAACATTTGTAATATAATAAAAATGAACACAACAGTAGTTATTGAATTGAAGCATGAATATGTAGTGTGCAATACAACCATACAGTAATAAAACATGATTCACTTACGATCGGCGTTCAAAGATGCAGCTATTGAAAGCCACGTATTCTCCTTCATTTTTTCATCTTTATACGAGGCGCGCCGCTTATCGTAAACGTGAGAATTTTCCTCAACACTCAAAATTAGAATCTCATCAAATAAAACTTGCTCCATGTTGCACAGCACAAAACAAAATAATGCATAGGTCTCCTTGCTACAAATTATACGACGCAAAATAGCTTTTAGATGGCAATAGAATGAATCTAGTGGGCTGTGATCGAAAACGTGAACGCCAAAGTTGAAACTTGGCCAACTCTCCGTTCCCGTTCTCGGACTCCGGCAAGCTTTTCGTTAATTGTGAATGCTCACATTTAAATGTACACATTTTAACAATTTTACCGTTTTCGTTTTCGTTCCGATTCTCGTTTCCGGTTTATTGTGAACCAGCCTTAACACGGTTCTCTGCGATTCAAGGTTTAGAGCAGACAACCCAACTCGTCCCTAGACCAGCTTCCTTCGTGGGTCGCCAACAGGCATTCGGGGAATATTATGGAATGATAGTAACGGGAGAACCCCAAGAAAAAACCTAACTGCGACTAGAATTAAAGCATTTACCTGGTGAAAATCTAAGCCTTGCTTTTGCATTACGTCTTTATGACAATACTAAAATGTTATTGATTTACTGATGTCTGGATAAGAATTCACACAGACAGAAAATTACATAATCTAAATACTGTGCACAAGGGTAAAAGTACTCATTGAACAGAAAATAATCAGCGGTAGTTTCTGAGCCACTGGCAAAGGGACAGCGAGTTGGACTCATAATCCGAAGCGGCGCTCGAGCGTGGGTTCGAATCTGGCCTGGCATTAGTCTCAGTACTTGGATTCTTTCAGCTTTTTTACTATGACGAAAGTCAAGTAATTTCATGGCGAATCCTATTTCATTTCACCAAAATACCACCTCGATATATATTACCAGGGAGCGAAACTTGTTGCACGATAGGAGAGAGGCAAATGGTTTCAGGATAACTGCGTACAGTAGTGGCAAAAAAAAAACCGGACCGACCCTTGTAGCTGATTTTAGAGCCTTGTTCACTCCAGAGCACGCTAGACTGATAACTAAGACTTTCGTGGTTCGAATCCTGCCTGGGAAAGAAACTTTTTTTTTTTGTTCCTTATTCAAATTTATTCCCAATACGTTTCGATTGCAGCGATATTTTACTACTTAATTAACTTATTATTCCCAGAACATGAATTTTACCAGCAATCGAAAAGTATTGGGAATAAATCTGAATAAGGGACAAAAAAAAGTTTCCTTCTCAGGCAGGATTCGAACCACGAAAGTCTTAGTTACCAGTCTATCATGCTGTGGAGTGAACAAGGCTCTGAAATCAGCTACAAGGGTCGGTCCGGTTTTTTTACCACTACGTGCAATAAAAGGCGGCGTGGGACGTGCCCCGTTGAACTACTATGCCTTAGTTGTTGGCTATTTACTTGCTTTGTGTTGCAGTCGACGAGTAACTTTTTTAATTGGTTATTTCATGAACTTTATCAACTACGACGAGTAACTAAGTACATCATGGGTTACAGACCACAGAATTCCGTATTAATTTCGAAAAAAAACATTGTGATAAAAATATATTTCGCATTTTATAACTTATTAGTTGTAAGATAATCGCAATAATTTCGTATAGGCTACATTGGAAAGAGATTTATACGTGAAAAAATAGCCCTATATTACGCATTAGACGTCAAAATAATGATAAAAAAGGTTTCATACATCAATTTATTCAACACATGCACAAGCAACCCAGGCACATTTCGACAGAACAGGTGTAAATTCAGGGTAATTCAACATGAGAGCTCGTAAGCCCTTAATCACGTCAACTTTTAAAACTGAAAGTGTTGAATGATTGTTTCAAAACTATTTCTTTGAAAGTGAGAAATGCTACAGGCCTACTGCAATCAGTACTTTTTATATCCTTGAAGTAACACATTGTTTTAACTCTTTCTGTGAGTGCATTAACATTATTAACATTTATCTGCACAATATTTGCTGAGTTGAATAAGTCATTTAAATTTACAAACAATGAATATGAATCACGTAACTCGTATTTTTCAACTTTCTGAATCAATAGTTCACTGACATGCTTAAATAATTTTTATTTCAGCCTTCAAGTACAAACTGAAATGGTTAATTAATTTGCCTACCGACTCCCCTACTTACTTACTTACAAATGGCTTTTAAGGAACCCAAAGGCTCATCGCCGCCCTCACATAAGCCCGCCAGCGGTCCCTATCCTGTGCAAGATTAATCCAGTCTCTATCATCATACCCCACCTCCCTCAAATCCATTTTAATGTTATCCTCCCATCTACGTCTCGGCCTCCCTAAAGGTCTTTTTCCCTCCGGTCTCCCAACTAACACTCTATATGCATTTCTGGATTCGCCCATACGTGCTACATGCCCTGCCCATCTCAAACGTCTGGATTTAATGTTCCTAATTATATCAGGTGAAGAATACAATGCGTGCAGTTCTGTGTTGTGTAACTTTCTCCATTCTCCTGTAACTTCATCCCGCTTAGCCCCAAATATTTTCCTAAGCACCTTATTCTCAAACATCCTGAACCTATGTTCCTCTCTCAGAGTGAGAGTCCAAGTTTCACAACTATACAGAACAACCGGTAATATAACTGTTTTATAAATTCTAACTTTCAGATTTTTGGACAGCAGACTGGATGATAAGAGCTTCTCAACCGAATAATAACACGCGTTTCCCATATTTATTCTGCGTTTAATTTCCTCCCGAGTGTCATTTATATTTGTTACTGTTGCTCCAAGATATTTGAATTTTTCCCCTACATTATTAAAAATTACTATAGTCATTCTACGCTTCATGTCATTATGTGGATATCTGTGGTCTTTGTCTATCTCTCTCCACCGCTGATCGTGATTACTCACGCGCAAGTAAACAAACTCATAGTCCTATCTATAGGTATAGTCAAGGAACAGCAAACCTTTTTCACGGGGCAAAAAGTTTCACCAATTCCACCAACGCTAGATAACATCGCAATTGATACTGCGCCGTTAAATTACAAACACATTTTTTTCTTTCTTCCTGAGCGGTAAATGTGAATAGAGAATAGGAGAGAAATCACCTCGTCTCGAACGTTGGTTGTGCTATAACTAAATATTCAACGTATATTTTATAATACAGAGATCCTTAGAAGATGGCGGATGGAATTAAAATGGTACGAAAATTTTCCCGAATTGTAAATCCTCATACTAGTGGAGACACGAGAGGACAAACGACTATCTTCGAAGGCAGATAGCTATGGTCATCATCAGTGTTGGGAAGTTTCATTCATTCATTCATGGTGTTCTCAGCTCCACCTTCCTATCCTCTCGCCCTCCCAACGCCATCTGCGCACCACGCGGACAAATTACATGGCGACATCTCTATAGTATGTGCGTGTGTACACTAAATGACATGAATGAACTGAAAGTGTGTAAAGAGGAAGCGACGTTCAGCACGCAATGGTGTGTGGTAATGTCTAAGCAAACAGTAGTCTTCGCAGGACATTAGCTGTTCACGATGTCTTCTGTATCGCTTTTGTTTTAAAATTTCCTCACCGAAACACGTTCGAAGTCTGTATTACAGGTTGAGATTCAGGCCCGGTTTCTTCAACCTTTGTTAAATTATAACAGTGTGTTATTCCATTTTAACTGTAAACTTAACAGTTGAAGCATTTCTTCAACTACTGTTAGTACTAACAGGCTGTTAAAACCTATGTTAATTTAACTGCCCAATTTCATGCAGTTAAATCATTTAACTCTCTGTTAGCATAGAAGTATCCAATATGGCTGGTGCGTTAGATGCTGAACTTATATATCTGGATTATTTAGAAAATAATATCCATGAATACATAAACAGAGGGGTTGATTTCTGTGATTTGACAGACCAGAAGTTCATACAAAGGTATAGGCTATTTTCTGCCAATTCTCACTTTTCACTTTCAACTTAGATCTGTTTGTTTGTTTATTCTCATTAATTGGTTTATACTGCGAAATAATTTCCAGCAGAAGGTTTCTTTCGAACGAAGAGAAATTAGTCCTACGATTTCTTTTTGTTCCAGTGTTTTCCATTTCATAACAGCATTACCAATACGCAGCTCCACGCTATTGTGATACAGACGAGGAAAGAAGCAGAAATCAAACCTGAGAGAATAGAAAGACTTCTATCCTCTCTGAATCAAACAACGGAAACACGCGGGAATCGCAATTATCAGAGTTCAGAAAACAGAAGTGAGCCTATACTTGGTTATAGGTTATGGTTAAACTCTAGAATCTCTGGTCCTAACAGAATGTTAAAATGTGAAATGTAAAGTTGAAGAAACGCGATATTTTTAACAGCAATTCATACTTTTAACTTGCAGTTAATTAACGCTATGTTAGGTGCATTTTAACAAAAGTTGAAGAAACCGGGCCTTATTCTCACAGATACGCGTTTGCACAGAAAGTTATTTAACTTTACGATGAATATGAATTTTACAGACTGTGAAGTTGCCAACCCGATTCATTGCTATGATTCAACGACTTCCTCATTAAAAGTGGAACATCAACAACCGAGAAGTCGTCGACTCTGTAAATTACTTCAGTTCCTCATTTCTGTAAGGCTAAGATCTTAATGAGCGCACTGTCAGTTTCCCGGGCTGGAGACGCGTGTTCAAATCCCGATGTGTTCAATGGGACTTCGAGGTGGACAACGATAAGTAAATGTTGGACAGGTTTTCTTGGAGTTGTCTTATTTACCTTGTCATCACCCAACAATTTCTCCATAATTCGCATAATATTGGCGTTGCAGACACGGAGAAATCTATGTCTATCCAAAACGAAGACCATTTTACGGAGTAGGTAACCTTGCGAATCCTGAGGCAGAAGCAAATTGGGATTTCCCGGTCTCTGATCGGATCAAAAATCCTGATAAAATTGATATTTAATCATTGTGGTGAATTTCGGTGAAGTCCGGGAGGCCTGATTAATCTTATCCACTCTCCTCACCTTCACGTTGGGATCTTTTAAGATGCGAAAGAGCGAGAGGTGTGCGGAAAGCAACGGGAAGTTACCGCATTTATCTTTCCCCAAGAAAAACTGCGAAAATGGCATCATGATTAAAACTGATCAGGAAGCGAAAAAGAAATTGGCTGGGCCACTGGCTCAGAAGAAACTGCCTACGCTCAGCGGGACTTCTGAGTCACCATGTATTTTCCTCTTTTTTAAAATACATGGTGGCACAAAGGTCCCGCACCATTTTGTTCAAAACGTATACCGGTACCAAAATTAGTTAACTTCAGATATGTTATTGGTGGTATTATGAGAAAGCATATCAGTAAAGTTAAGCTTGACTCCTTCCATTTCAGGCAAATTCCTCAATCACTTTTAGAATAACTATCAAGTTACACAGAAATAAAAATTAAAAGAACTTCACCAAAGGTCACGCTACTCATGATAATATCAATAACAATTGAATAATGGTAGAAGTAACAATATAAAATAATTTGGAAGCAAACTTCAAAATGTACAATCTTAAGCTACAATTTTTTTTCGTAACCTGGAAATTTCATGAAGCAGACTACCAAAATTTAACAACGCGAATTACTTCTTAAAATAGATTAATGATTTATGTTATTTTTATTTCAAAACGTTAGTAGACATATACGGACAAATACATGGAATTTCAAAAATAAATATGAAGGAAAATGAAAATAATACTGAAAAATCACCAATGGGGTAATCAGACCTGCCTTTGCCTATGAATGAATTAATTAATGTTGGTCTAAAGAAATGCCAAAAACATCTAGAGAATATTGTAGCGCCTGAAGGATAATATCCAATAATTATGTTTAAGAAATATATTGGAGCAACAGTAACAAATATAAATGACACTCGGGAGGAAATTAAACGCAGAATAAATATGGGAGATGCGTGTTATTATTCGGTTGAGAAGCTTTTATCATCTAGTCTGCTGTCAAAAAATCTGAAAGATAAACTTTATAAAACAGTTATATTACCGGTTGTTTTGTATGGTTCTGAAACTTGGAGAAAGGAACAGAGATTAAGGGTGTTTGAAAATAAGGTTCTTAGGAAAATATTTGGGGCTAAGAGGGATGAAGGTACAGGAGAATGGAGAAAGTTACACAATGTAAAACTGCATGCATTGTATTCTTCACCTGACATAATTGGGAACATTAAATCCAGACGTTTGAGAAGGACAGGGCATGTAGCATGTATGGGCGAATCCAGAAATGCATATAGAGTGTTAGTTGGGAGACCGGAGGGGAAAATACCTTTGGAGAGGCCGAGACATAGATGGGAGGATAATATTAAAATGGATTTGAGGGAGGTGGGATATGATGATAGAGACTGGATTGATCTTGCTCAGGATAGGAACCGATGGCGGGCTTATGTGAGGACGGCAATGAACCTGCGGTTTCCTTAAAAGCCATTTGTAAGTTTGTATGTAATTATGTTTAAAATACGTATATAATCCTATAAATAGGAAGTTAGTGAAAAATAACAAATTTAAATAGATTGAAACACAAAATAATATACGAAGTAACGTCAATAAGATGTGAATTAAAGACATGGTCCATGTATATAATGCCTGAAAATAGCTATTGATCCTTTGCGTGTTTGTTTTTAAAATAATGTGTTTAATCTGTAACTATGTACAGTCAGTGTATTGATAATAAATTTCTAAATTATAGACATCAGCAAAAAGAATTTTGAGTGACCACAAGGGTCCTGAATACAATAAACATGTAGAATAATGTGATGTGATACATTAAACAAAAAAGAAAGTTAATTGTTGAAGGCAAATATAAGTTGATTAATTGAAATAGAGATGATGATGTAATATTTGAAGAGAATCCTTGATAATATTTATAAGAACAGACATTACATAATCAAAAGGAATGTGAAGTACCTTAAGATAATTCCATGTGAATTTTGTGATTGAACCTCTACTGCCAAACAGCAAACCAATGACGGACCATTGTTTAAGAGGGACGTTGTACTTTTGAGAAAGATAAGGCAGACAAGGTTCATATATAGACTTCTTCTCAATATCAACTTCAGTGGCCTGATTTAGGTTTCTTTCGAAACGGATAGTAGGGTCAAGAACAAGAGCCTGTTTTAAGCGTCCGTTGATAGCAATAATGTCTGCCCGTCTAAAAGAACCATCTGATGATACACAATGTACTTCCTCATGAATCTCCCAATTTAAAGTTTTTAACGATATCGCCAAAGCATGTCGTACATGATGATTCTAGCATTGATCAGCAGCTCGCCTTTGGGGCACTGTCCAAGCACGTGTCCAAGTGTATCTCTTTGTTGTTACCTATTGCTTTAAAAAGAATGTGTTTAACTTGTAATTTTAAGCCAATTTTTCTACTATTCCTTTACTGTGTACATTTGTTTTTAAATCTTTTGTATTGCCCCTACTATTATATATTGCCCTTCAAGAATTTCGTTATTCGTTAGTTATAAGTCATTACTTGTGTTATTATTTTAATTATTGTACTTGTTCCTGAATCACGTATTTAACTTGTAACCGTAAATCATTGCTTGTAATATCCCTTTATTACTCTTAACTGTTCCATTGTTCATGAATTAAGTATTAATTTGAAAGTGAAAGTCAAACTTTGTTATATTAGTTATATACAATAGAAGTAATTTATTACAGTTATATGAACATAAAACAGTTATATAAAAAAAGTGTTCATATGACTGTAATAAATTACTTCTATTGTATATAATTATCTCACTCATGAACACTGTTGTATCTGACCTAACTTATGTAATTTAATCTTTGTTATATTAATATACTATTGTTTATCTTTTTAAGGCCGTGTATTTACTCTGAAACGGTTAGACACTCTTGTATATCTTTTGCATTGATTATTCCTCAAACATCTCATTTATCTTTAACAGGATCCATTCTTTCATTAAGGTGCATTCTTCTACATAATTCATGTGAATTGTAACTGTGACCACAATTTTATATTGTAATTTTACTATAGTTTTTTGGTTATAAAATATGTATTTTGATGCCAATTATAACCCTAATATACCTCAGGGTGAAATAGGGTTTATTAAATTGGATCATAATAAAAAAAAGGAAGTTTTTCACGCATTACATTTCAATAGTTTGCAAAACTGTCTTCAAAGTTCAAGTTTATAGTTGAAAATATTTTATGTATCAACAGAACTGACAACTGCTGAAACATAATAAATAAGACTGTCCTATCAATTTTTTTTATTTTATTGGGTTATTTTACGACGCTGTATCAACATCTAGGTTATTTAGCGTCTGAATGAAATGAAGGTGATAATGCCGGTGAAATGAGTCCGGGGTCCAGCACCGAAAGTTACCCAGCATTTGCTCGTATTGGGTTGAGGGAAAACCCCGGAAAAAACCTCAACCAGGTAACTTGCCCCGACCGGGATTCGAACCCGGGCCACCTGGTTTCGCAGCCAGACGCGCTGACCGTTACTCCACAGGTGTGGACTGTCCTATCAAAGCTGTAGGAATTATTTTCTATGAGAAATTAGCTGCGAGAAATGACTAAATTAGTACTCTCCAAGAAGGATCCCGCAGTAAGAATTCTGCATGGAAACAAATCCTAAGAGCCTGGGAAAGACCTCGAACATGCACCAGGTCGACGTTCCCACTGACCCAGATCCTGCAGCACCACATCCGTATTTAACACCGTCGCACGGGCTGAGCTGCAGCTCGTCTGCTTCCCGCTCACTAACAGGATCATATTTTACACCCTCATTCCCGCGTCGTGGCTGGAGGGAACGAGGATTTGCCGGATATTCTAAACAATTGTGATGATGTCAGATGTTTGCTTTATATTTCTTAAAACTGAGGGGTGGAGAGCTCTCCACAAATTAAGAATCAACAACGCCTTGTGGACCTCTGTTTATACACGCCTGCAAGACTCCGTAAAACATCCGGGGGTTATCTTTCAAGAAGAGCTTTATTGTATTACAACTGTGCGTGGGTGAAAATATTATTTATCCTTTTTCAACAACATTGCTGCATCACATGAGTTTTGTTAGAAACGATGAAAAATAACAATATAAAAATATCGAGTCCATCACAAGAATAATATTGGAAAATACAGACTGCTAAAAATTGTCACGTATAACAGACTTTTGGGTTGCTCCAAAGATGAAGAAACAAGAGTATTGTAATTTCGATTTAATGGAAGAGGATATTATGAAGCCTACACTACAATAATTCAAGAAGAAGAAGAAGAAGAAGAAGAGAAAAACGAGAATGGGAGGAAGTCGAGTTCGTATAGATTTGTTGCAAATTATACTTTTATCCCGATATTTTTTTAGTATTCCGCGGTTTGATCCCACACATACTTATATTCATTGTTGCCAAGTCAGCGGTTTTGTAGCTAAATCTGGTGTTTTCAGGACTGTGTCCAGCTACAGAATTTTACCGTCAGCGGCTGGCTATTTATTTGGCGTTTTTTTATGATTCCGGCAGAGGGAGACGATATTTTAAAGTTTTTTTTTTTCTGTAAAGACGTTATAATTGTTTTCATGTGTACTTTCCGACAACAATATTAGTTAATCATAAACCAGAGTTTAATATGGTATTATCACAATAATTCTTCATTGTGCAAGTATAAAATATCAACGTTTTATGTTAACTCGATTTTGTACAACCACGTCCATTTCCTGCCTCATCCATTGTTGTACAAATGAGGTATGCCACATTCGTTAAACTCTTAGTCTAATTATCTATGCATTGTTTTTGTAAATGAATTGATATAATCATAAAGAGTAGATAATGAACTGAATTGTTATTTTCATTTCTGATAACTTATGTAACGATATATTATTTAATTTATCTTTCCGCATTGTAGTTTATGTAACACAGACATACTTAAAACTTAAAGCCAGACTCACAGACTCACTAAAGCACGTCTCCAGCTCAGTGTGAAATCAGATTTCGAACGGACTGGTGTGATTGTGAATGCGATTGTTTCCGAAGTATCCAGTATATTCTTGATTTACTTCATTAAATTTTGAAGAAATATGCCGCGTAAAACTCCATACGTACAAAAGTTTAGAGATGTGTGAAAAATACATAATGTGTTCAAAGAATGGGTGGAAGAAGTTGCCGATGATAGTTTGAAAGCTCGGCCTAAATGGTGTAAGCTGTAAGGAGTGTAAGGTGATACTGAATGCAAAATGTTAAGATTTAATTATCCATACGATTTTTCATAGATCATAGAACCTAAAAAGTGACTTTCCATAATTTAGTCTACATTTTTATAAAATTCTCTAATTCCTAAAACTGTATAGTTTGTATTTCAAATTTGGAAGTGATGTGTTAAGAAAATCTGTAGATTTTTCAACTACAGTTTAGCGGTTTTTTTAAGCTTGTGCAGCGGTAAATGAAATTCTGAGTTGGCAACACTGCTTATATTGCCTTCTAACATTAGACAGTATCATTTAACCATTGTTGCGCGATACTTTCTGGACAGATTGGCTAGTCCGCCAAAGAGGATGACTGATGACACCTCGAAGTGTAATGATTACGAGTTACAGAATGGGGTACGAAGAGGTTGTGCGAGAGATTTGGGGAGATTATATTGCAAGTAATTTTACTTTTCGTTCTGCAAAGGAATTTTACAATGTTATTTGTTCGAATCAAATTTCTTCACATTTGAAGAACAAAACAAAACCCTTTCAATAATATATTATCATAATACGCTGCTCTCTTAAATGACTGATCATATTGGGAATTACAGACTGTGAGAGTAGCACAATGTCCAAGACACTATGTGCACTCATTACGAGTGGCCGGGATCCGACGGAATGAGCGCCGTCTTAAATCACTAAGTGTGACACAGTGCATGAGGGTTGACCACTAAATAGGGAAACTAAGAGGTGGAACTTAAACTGAGAGGATTCAATCCGGCATCTGAACTGGAATCCGGTGTGGCTTAGTGGATAAAGCGTCAGTACATAGAGCTGAAAACCCGGGTTCAAGTCCCGGT
This sequence comes from Periplaneta americana, assembly GCF_040183065.1. Lineage (NCBI taxonomy): Eukaryota > Metazoa > Arthropoda > Insecta > Blattodea > Blattidae > Periplaneta > Periplaneta americana. Next base: position 147,434,430 of record NC_091127.1, read on the forward strand.
GCCGGAGAGAATTATTTTTCTCCGCTCCACCCATCCTTCATCATATGGTAACTCAGAATTCCTGCACGGAAATATACGTACTTCAGTACATCACAATGATATCTGTGAACACAAAGTATTTTGGTTCTCTTAGGCCCGATTGTATAAACCATTTAATCTTAGATCAGAGGTTAAATTGATCCTTGTTTCAGCTGAACTTGGAATTTTGTGTTGTATAAAGTCTAATCTGAGATTAATTTGTCTCAAACTAAAGTCAACTTTGACTGAAGAAATTTCTCCGATTAAGTTAGATGATCCAAGTTCAGTTATTTATTTTCTGTTTGAAATATACGAGTGACAGATTGTGCAAATAAAATATCCATTATTATTAATATTAATAGATATGATAGGTACATTTATATATATTTCTTTCAATTTCTTGCCTTAATACACAATCTTAAGGCTCTATCGTGTTCAGCAGTATCAAATAACATAACCTATAATTATATTATGTTTATAACAACCATTAATTATTAATGGATATGATAGGTACATTCATAAATTTTCAATTAACTGTATTACTAAAGGAAAATTGTCGTTTTATAAAGCTTTATTATGTTTAGCAGTATAAAACACCATAACATGATAACAACTCGGAGAACAGTCAACCTTCTTCTTATTGTCCGCCATTATTTACATTGCACAAAAAACCAGTGTCTCCAACAGAGTGTACGGAAAGTCGCCAAAAAGTAGTTGTAAAGTCGCATTATTTCTCATTATCAACAAAGAAAGATTAAATTTTATCACTATGGGGTGCTGAAAAGGTCACTAAATCCCTATTTAAGCAATATAAAAGTTAAAAGAAATTGTTGTTGAAAAAGAGTTAAAATCGCTAGATTGGCAACACTGAACAAACCTGTATAACATGGTCCGCGCATCACGTATTTCACCTGTTTATGCGATGTTGCCAAATCCTTTTCACGTGAACTTAGATTGCATTTGAACCAAGGTAATTTGATCGCAGAAGAGTTTTATACAACAGAAGAAGTGTCTGAACTCGGTTCACTTTTCGATCTTCGATCAAAGTTGATCTTTAGTCAGGGAGTTTTATACAATTGGGCCTTAAAGATATATGTACGTGAACGACCACAAATGTTATCAGAAATGCAGGCTCTAAATTTCTAAAATTTTATAAGGAAATGAACGCACAGTTGGATAAATATTACAAGGTACCACAACAAGACTTATTAGAACTTAAATATATGATAAAAGTATAAAAATGGTTACAAATAATATTTTGTAGAATTCACTTTTTACTTTAAATTAAATTTTCCAAAATTTGAAAATTGTACACATATTATTTCATAATTCCACAACCATTAGGGATAGAATTCTGAAATTTTGTACACTGATTTCACATGCATTTATGCAAAAGACAGACTACAATAATGCCATTTCTTTGAAAATATAAAAATTAGGTCACAAAACATTATGTAAATTTTAATATATATTCTATACAGGACAAATAAAAAATTAATTGTATTAAAATAAACAACTCTACATGTCTGAGGTCCCGCGCCGTGGCGTCGCGGTCTAAGGCATCCTGCCTAGGACTCGCGTTACGGAATGCGCGCTGGTTCGAGTCCTCATGGAGGAAGAAATTTTCTCATGAAATTTTGGCCAGTGTATGGGACCGGTGCCCACCCAGCATCGTGATGCACTTGGGAAGCTACGATAGGTAGCGAAATCCGGTTGCGAATACCAGCTATAACGGCTGGGGAGATCATCGTGCTAACCACACGATACCTCCATTCTGGTTGGATGATCGTCCACCTCTGCTTCGACATGTGGGCATGAGGCCAGCAGCCGGCCGGTCGGTGTAGGCCCTTCACGGGCTGTAGCGCCACGGATCATTATTACATGTCTACATGTCTGAGAGTAGTCTACTTTTCAGAAATAAGTGTTTATTACATGCAGAAAAAAAACATTAAAGATGTCAGAGAGACCATAACAATGTTATGGATTGTTATGATTACCAAATGATGTCACTGTAGAATTTTTTTTTTCATACTTTGATAAAACTGGATTGAAAAATATTATTAGTAATCTTTTTTATATACTTTTATCAGATATTTAAGTTCTAATAAGTCTTGTTGTGGTACCTTGTAATTTTTGTCCAATTGTGAGTTCATTTCCTTATAAAATTTTAGAAATTTAGAGCCTGCATTTTCTGCTAATATTTGTGATCGTTCACGTACATATACCCTTAATATTGAATTAATTGAAAATGGCTATGTTATTTCTTTAATCACCAACTTCATTATTAAGGGAAACCGAGTTTGTAAGCTAAGAATTTCTAAGGCCCAATTGTATAAAACTCCCTGACTAAAGATCAACTTTGATCGAAGATCGAAAAGTGAACCGAGTTCAGACACTTCTTCTGTTGTATAAAACTCTTCTGCGATCAAATTACCTTGGTTCAAATGCAATCTAAGTTCACGTGAAAAGGATTTGGCAACATCGCATAAACAGGTGAAATACGTGATGCGCGGACCATGTTATACAGGTTTGTTCAGTGTTGCCAATCTAGCGATTTTAACTCTTTTTCAACAACAATTTCTTTTAACTTTTATATTGCTTAAATAGGGATTTAGTGACCTTTTCAGCACCCCATAGTGATAAAATTTAATCTTTCTTTGTTGATAATGAGAAATAATGCGACTTTACAACTACTTTTTGGCGACTTTCCGTACACTCTGTTGGAGACACTGGTTTTTTGTGCAATGTAAATAATGGCGGACAATAAGAAGAAGGTTGACTGTTCTCCGAGTTGTTATCATGTTATGGTGTTTTATACTGCTAAACATAATAAAGCTTTATAAAACGACAATTTTCCTTTAGTAATACAGTTAATTGAAAATTTATGAATGTACCTATCATATCCATTAATAATTAATGGTTGTTATAAACATAATATAATTATAGGTTATGTTATTTGATACTGCTGAACACGATAGAGCCTTAAGATTGTGTATTAAGGCAAGAAATTGAAAGAAATATATATAAATGTACCTATCATATCTATTAATATTAATAATAATGGATATTTTATTTGCACAATCTGTCACTCGTATATTTCAAACAGAAAATAAATAACTGAACTTGGATCATCTAACTTAATCGGAGAAATTTCTTCAGTCAAAGTTGACTTTAGTTTGAGACAAATTAATCTCAGATTAGACTTTATACAACACAAAATTCCAAGTTCAGCTGAAACAAGGATCAATTTAACCTCTGATCTAAGATTAAATGGTTTATACAATCGGGCCTAAGAACAACATTTTAAAATAGGCCAGGGCAGCAGTAGAAACTGATGGAGTGCCTAAGGAACAAACGGGTCTCTGTACCCCTACCTGGCTCCCAGACAGCGAGTCGATACACGCTGGTGCAATATTCATCGGGATGGGGCCACGTGCTGCCCATAAAACGGGATCTGCAACAACGTGGCTGCGGGGCACGCTAATTGCTCGCCGTTGTGGTCCTCGGAACTTCGTTGCATAAGCTACTTCTGCGATGAGAAAATTACAGTAATGGCGTTCTCTTCGTCTATTAGAGCGGTTTTCGTAGAAAAAGGCGTCGGTCGGTTGGAACGTCTTAGGTTCGCTGACTGCTCTCAACAAAAAGGACTAATATTGTTACATAATTGGAAAAACGTGTATAGGGCACGTTTACTCCAAGTGGTTTGGTTTACCCTGTTATTTTCATTCCAACATTGCTATAGTTCCCGTAAAGGCGCGTCTCCACTATTAAACATTTAACAACGTGTTAAATATAACATGTTGAATTTAACATGTATATGGACATTTCAAGTCTCAATTGACTTAACATGTTAACTAAGTATGTTGAATTTAACACTTTTAACATGTTGGCGTGTTTTCCAGCAGAAATGGAAAACATGTCAAGTCATGTAGCTCATTTAAATCCAATTTTAATCCACTTTATTTATTACAGAACAAAATAATTAAAATATGTCTTCATAAACCTATTGATTTTCCATCTCAAAATTTGTTTATAGACTTTAATGTACTTAACGTAAGACAAATTTATTATATCGTATTAATAAAATTCATACATAAAAATCGAAATAATTTTGAATTGTATTCTCATAGTTATGAAACAAAAGGTATGAATTCTTTAAGATTGTTTGAACCAAAATGCAACACTGTTACAGTATTTAATCATAGTAGTAATTTAGGCGCAAGAATATATAAGAAATTTATATTTAAATATCCTAATCTTGTCAATTCTAATAGTTCTAGTATTAAATTTAAAAAGTTATGTATGGATTTTATAAAAATTGAAAAAATTGTAAATTTAAATTTATATACTATAATTGCAAATTGTATTGTATAATTACAATTGTATTGTATAATTACTAATTTCAATTCAGGAATCAATTGGCTCTTTCGTTGGCGTTCGCAGAAAGCACACGAGGACGTTATTTTCCGCTCAGTTATTTGCTGAATTACAGTGCGTTTGATTTATTATGATAGGAGCTACGACATGATAATGTTTAACGGTGTGGCAAATAGATCCCTCGTCTGGTAGCTCGGCAACGAAAGAACAAAAATTGCGAACGATACTACCTACCGAGCCTTATAGAACCTTGACTTCCTAAGACGTAAGCAAAGAGAAGGAGTCATGCCGGGAATAACAGCGTCGCGACTATAACTGTTTCCATAAACAAGAATGCCTTGTTGAAGATCAAATTGGATGTGTGTGGATAGTAAGCGCAACTATGTTACATTTCGAATATAATATATCATCAGCTATACTTACCACCATGTGCACTGTATAATTCGATATGAAACGTTTAAAGAGTTGGAGTTTATTTTTCAATTTACTTTATATTTCCTGTCTAAGTAAGAAATACTCCTAATAATTAAACCACCAACAAAGCCAATGTTTAAACATAAACCACAGCCTGCCTTTCGCAAATCAACAATGAATAAGTAAGAATATGTTTCTTTGCATCGAGTGTGATGCGCTCCGTGAGATCGACTCGATGACATCATCAATGCTTCCTCTGTGAAGAAAGTGCGAAGGAAGTCTTTATAATTCACAAATAAGAAGCATGTATTTCGATTCCAGTAATTAATTTTTATTTTTCTTTTATTTTAGTAGGTTATTTTACGACGCTTTATCAACATCTTAGGTTATTTAGCGTCTAAATGAGATGAAGGTGATAATGCCGGTGAAATAAGTCCAGGGTCCAGTACCAATAGTTAACCAGCATTTGCTCATATTGGGTTCAGGGAAAACTCCGGAAAATATATGGGGCTAAGGGGATGAAATTACAGGAGAATGGAGAAAGTTACACAACGCAGAACTGGACGCACTTTATTCTTCATCTGACATAATTAGGAACATTAAATCCAGACGTTTGAGATGGGCAAGGTATGTAGCACGTATGGGCGAATCTAGAAATGCATATAGAGTGTTAGTTGGGAGACAGGAGTGGGAAAGACCTTTGGGGAGGCCGATACGCAGGTGGGAGGATAATATTAAAATGGATTTGAGGGAGATGGGATATGATGATGGAGAATGAATTAATCTTGTACAGGATAGGGACCGATGGCGGGCTTATGTGAGGGCGGCAATGAACCTCCGGGTTCCTTAAAAGCCACTTGTAAGTATGTAAGTAAGTAAGACGGTATTAAGACAATATGGGTAGAGCAACGAAAAGGATAAACGAGTTAAAATCACAAAAACCGAATTTACTCTGCGTCGTTACCCAAGAAATTAAGTGTTTAAGAGGACTACAGTTCGAATACCTGCCTGCACTGCAATTTCGCTTCCCACACGCGTCGCACTGAACCAATAAAACGCGGCCCGACTGACGTCACCTTCAGTCACGTGCCGACAGGCAGCGCAACACAGGCACAAGAAACAGGACTGTATAAATAATGTAGGTCCCCAATCGATGGCTGCTTGTTAATTTAGGGACGAGGTGAAGACAGTGACGCGAAGATGCAGGCATCTCTCAAGACGAGCCATCAGTCCCTGTGGTATATCTTCATTATTTCCTTAGGTAGACACAGCCTTTCCGGCGGTATCTATCAACATTTGGAATTTAACACAAAAAAAAATGGTAAATGATTCTGAATACGTAAAAAGTGGGAGAGAGAACAAGAAATTGCTATTTTTCGCTTTACACCAAAACTTTATTCCTGCCACGGAGATAGGCTATACATTTTAGAGTACCACTCTATCCTTTTTTATATCAATTTTTCTCCTTCCTATAGAGACTTACGGTCTTACTAATAGAAACTCTTATACAAACATTTAACTGCATTACATTCATACAGTGAATAGCTCATTTATAAGTCGTGTGTAAATTTCTGACTAATAATCAGATTAATTTGGTCTCATCGAATGGTTTCTTCCGAGGTTTTCCCCAGCCGTGGGACTGAAGCCGGATGGTCTATGGCGAGTCCTCGGCATCACTTCATTTCACACCTTTGGTCTGATTACCTGGTTGGGTTTTCTCCGAGGTTTTCCCCAACCAAAAGGCAAATGCCGAGTAATATTTTGGCGAATCCTCGGACCTCACCTCATCTCGCCAAAATATTGTAAAAAATTGCGGAAAATTGTAAACAATTGTAGAAAATTACAAAATTGTAAAATATTGTAAAAATTGTAATTGTAATATTGTAAAATTTTGATTTGTTCCACATCTTGAAGCTTCATTGCTCATGTAAGATCTATGGAATATAATGAATGAATGAATGAATGAATGAATGAATGAATGAATGAATCACTGTTACCTCGTGTATAACAATGCAACAGTCATACAACTACGTCACATTTCGTCATTGCTTTATTACGAAGGATAACAGAATAACAGATTCTCTATTGCATCCGATAGTGTGCGCTAGTGTGCCGCGCTAAGTATCGATAGTAGAACTGAGCCTGATCGATTACCACGCTATATTTTGATCAAAGAGTACAGCTACAGAAATGTTATTTTAATTATTCTGTGCTCTTTGATTTGTTGTGCTGTGATTACAAGCCAATCATCATCATAAAAGGCCACCGGCATGGCTCAGTCGGTTAAGGCGCTTGCTTGCCGGTCTGAAGTTGCGCTCGGGCGCGGATTCGATCCCCGCTTGGGCTGATTACCCGGTTGGGTTTTTTCCGAGGTTTTCCCCAACTTAAGGTGAACGCCAGGTAATCTATGGCGAATCCTCGGCCTCATCTCGCCAAACACCATCTCGCTATCACCAATTTCATCGACGCTAAATAACCTCGTAGTTGATACAGCGTCGTTAAATAACCAACTAAAAAAATCATCATAAAATCACAATCGAAGCGAACAGCTGTTAGAGAGGTGACTATTTTTTTCTCTGTATACAACGCATATAGGATAACTACTGCGAAGCAATTTCCATGTATAGTTTCAGGCTGCTTATACATCCATCGCTTATGCATGGTTTATTAGTAGCGTTTACTGTCCCAACTCTGCATAAGTCTGGTATAAAAATTATACACGATTTATTAGTATGACCGTTATAATTAAAAAAATCACCATCATAATCGTCTCTATGTTCAATATTCTGTTTTCACTACAAAATTGGTCACTCCATCTTTTTCTGTAACATCCAACTGTGTATCGATTGATTTTATTGATTTCACGAGGGCTGGGTCCGGGCTCGATCCTTGCACTTAGGCCGTTTTAGGTCCATTATACGCCCTATATGCGATGACTGTCCAAACTCGATGGATGGCATGGTTGGCATTCGTAAATCCGACGCTGACAGGAGGACCATCCTTCCTGGGCTCTGTAGGTACTTGTGCAAGAGCGCGGCAGTTCGGCTACCCAATCATTCATAAAAAATAGGAGTGATAAGCACAATAAGCCTCAGGCTACAGTTCCTCCATGCAGAGAGATATAGATAAAAAAACTTTTGTCCTCCCTCGAGTAATATGTCGGTTCATGAAGTCCAAGATGAACACCATAGCTCCTGATTGGGACAAATTACCTAGTTGAGGTTTTTTCCAGGGTTTTCCCTCAATCCATTAAGAGCAAATGTTGGCTACTTTCGGCGCTGAACCCTGGATTCATTTCGCCAACAGTATCACCTTCATCTCACTCAGATGCTAGATAGCACTAACAGTTAATAAAGGGACGTAAAATAATTAAATTAAAAACACCATAGCCTCCAACGAAGAAATATATTCTTCGGGAGTACTAAATTGAACCAATGTACAATCCTTGAACAAGATGCACGACTGAGGTTACATAAGACTTTAAATTATGTCAATTTTTTAGTAGGTTATTTTACGACGCTTTATTAACAGCTTAGGTTATTTAGCGTCTGAATGATATGAAGGTGATAATGCCGGTGAAATGAGTCCGGGGTCCAACACCGAAAGTTATCCAGCATTTGCTCATATTGGGTTGAGGGAAAACCTCGGAAAAAACTTCAACCAGATAACTTGCCCTGGGAATCGAACCCGGGCCACCTGGTTTCGCAGCCACACGCGCTAACCGCTACTCCACAGGTGTGGACAATTATGTCAATATTTGATGGATATGAATAAAAGGAAAAGAGACAAGATAATTCATGGAAAACAATAAGACAGTGCAAAGTTACAGGTGGAGAAGAGTTTATAACAAAAATCTTTAGAAAAACAAGAGGGAGTAGCAAACTTAAAACCTAGTTGAAAAGAGAGAAGGGCCGTCAGACATAGCGACGTAATGAAAATTTGGGTTGAAATTTTGGGACAGAATCTGAACACCTTGTAGATGTTTAGACCCTTCTTGCGCGAAGAGGCACAAGTGAAAGAGGCAATTAGTTAATAGCGTGACCTTGTTACGTGGCAGTTCCTCAAAGACACACTAATGATCTTATTGTAGCCCTTTCAGCAGCGTATGTTAGGTTTAACTCATCATGACGCGGGTAAGCGCCACATCTGAGGAAGCAATAATTACAGAACGCTGCATATCACCATTGTGTTCCCAATTCCACGACACAGGCGGCGATGGCGATGGCAATAATAATAATAATAATAATAATAATAATAATAATAATAATAATAATAATAATAATGATAATAATAATAGTAATAATGCTAATAATAACAATAATACTATTAATAATAATAGTAGTAATAATAATGATAATGATAATAATAATAATAGTAATAATGCTAATAATAACAATAATAATAATATTAATAATAATAGTAGTAGTAATAATAATGATAATGATAATAATAATAATAATAGTAATAATGCTAATAATAACAATAATAATAATATTAATAATAATAGTAGTAATAATAATGATAATGATAATAATAATAATAGTAATAATGCTAATAATAACAATAGTAATAATAGTAATAATAATAATAGTAGTAGTAATAATAATGATAATGATAATAATAATAGTAATAATGCTAATAATAATAATAATATTAATAATAATAATAGTAGTAATAATAATGATAATGATAATAATAATAGTAATAATGCTTTTAATAACAATAATAATACTATTAATAATAATAGTAGTAATAATAATGATAATGATAATAATAATATTAATAATGCTAATAATAATAATAATAATAATAATATTAATAATAATAGTAGTAGTAATGATAATGATAATAATAATTGTAATAATGCTAATAATAACAATAATAATAATAATGCAAATGTTACTTATGTCCCGGCCACTACAGGGACTTGATAAAATACCTTCAAAATGCCTTGAGTAGTAGATAATTGATGTGATCACTGGGAGAGCTGTAAACCCATCCAACCCGCCCTAAATACGTACCTTACTTATATACGAAAATCGTCGTGCGTGAACGAAGAATACCGCCATATTTCTTTAATGTAACAGTGGGTTTCAGTGTTGCCAACATAGTATTAATAGACACACCTAATCAAACCTTACCTAACCTTTCTCATAATACTACACACCTAATCAAAGCTAACCTAACCTGTCACATAATATACACCTAACCAAACCTAACCTAACCTATCACATAATACTACACACCTGTAGTAACATTCTTCACACTTAGTATCATTTCGTTTTCATGTATTGCCGGCTCTGCCATCGTGTCGGTTTCCATCTAGTGGAAGTGGATCGTACTAATACTACTAATTTGAAAAAGGAAAGCAATGGCGGCTTTAATAATAATTACATTTTACATGTTTCGTGATATACTAAATGTGTTAATGTAGTAATAATTCTCTACATATGGTACAGTAAGATTTTAAATGTGTTGTGGTTGTGATAAAAGTATTGAAAATTGTTTTATAGCGCCACATTGGCAGTGACAAAAGTGTGTAATATTCGTTCAGTGGTCGGTGGATACTCTACATTGACATAATAATAATAATAATAATAATAATAATAATAATAATAATAATAATAATAATAATAATAATGAAAGACCACGAACACGTAGGCAGGAGCAATTTTGAATATGAAGACGGAAGGAACTGAAGAGTCTATGATGCCTTGATGAATGATAATTTAGTAATAACCAGAGATTCACTTGGCTTTCTTTCTTTTCCCTTTTAATACGAGTACAATCCGTATTTTAAAACATTCATTGGAAATTTCAGTTTCTGTTGGTATGTTCTGCGTTCTGGTCCGCATCTCCATGTAAGAGCACCACATACTGTATAAATTCTCCTACACTTACATAATACGAGGTCGGGCAATAATGTAATAAGACCAGTTTAAAAAAGAACTTTTACTTACATTTTTAACCAACTACAACGTGATCACTAGAGCCCGGATGTTTAGGTATTTATAACAGTTAAAATAGGCAGGCAAAAAGGCAATAAAAAGTAAAAAAGGGCACAATAATATTTGAAAAAGGCATTATAAATTTTAAAAAGGCATAATATATTTTAGCAATAAATTTAAATTATATCAAAATAACTCACATATTTACTTCGTAGGTGACACATGTTGACTTATAAAATACTTTTTTGTTCGTAATTAACTGTCTTTTCACGAACCTGACATAATAAAACTGTTTCATCGGTTGAAAACACATGGGCACCAAATTCACTAACGTAAGCATGAAGTTTACTTTTCAATGGTTTACTGAATTTAGGCATTCTATATATTATTTAATGTACCGAAGTACATATGAAGTTTCCATGCAGATATTCTGCGTCATCGTACGATGAAAGAGTAGTGGAACGGAGAAAAAACTCTCCGGCACTGGGATTTGAACCCGGGTTTTCAGCTCTACGTGCTGATGCTTTATCCAATAAGCCACACCGGATTCCCATCCCGGTGTCGGATCGAATCGTCCCAATTTAAGTTCCACCTCTTGGGTTCCCTCTAGTGGCCTGCCCTCTGCACTACGTCATACTGTAGATGTAGATATCGATCCGACATCGGGATGGGAATCCGGTGTGGCTTAGTGGATAAAGCATCAGCACGTAAAGCTGAAAACCCGGGTTCAAATCCCGGTACCGGAGAGAATTTTTCTCCGTTCCACTACACTTTCATCGTTAGGCATTCTAGCTAACCGATCTTATACCTTCTGTCACCCGACAATAACTGACTATTCCTCACTCAAATTTCTTCTCCTACAATAATAAATACGTGTAGCACAAAATTGTAACAGTAAGATTTGAAAATATGAAAGAAAATAATTGGAAATGCTACGTGACAACTTCTATGAGAACGGGCTTAATATTTAAAATTATAAAGCTGATTGCTGGTACTGTGAAGATATGACAATATTAGGCCCATATTTGTAACTGTGGATTGTCGATCAGTATTCATATTACACCAATAGTATTAAAGCACGATTATTAGCAGATTAAGCACCGAAATAAAATACTTTTATTTACTGTTGTTAGTAAAGTTAGTCATTGTTTCAAATATTTACATTTGATACACATTACATTACAATTAATTAGAAAATTGCAAATAAACAAGAAATATTCCTTTAAGAAGACAAAAAAAGGCATTTATTACTAAGAAACACCTTAAAAATGCATAATAAACATTGACCCTATCACGTTGATTTACTCCAAATCACATTTATATCTATGCAAATAATTATTTACTTCCACAACCCAATCAAAAAGGCATTTTGCCAAACATCCGGGCTCTAGTGATCACCTTCAAAGTAGTTCCCTTGAGACTGTACACACTTATTCCAACGTTGTTGCCACTGGTGGTAGCAGCTGTGAAACTCATCTTTTGAAACACTGTTTAACGCCTCTGTTACGGCCTTTTGGACGTCTTCTGTTTGAAAATGGCGTCCCTTCGCAACTGATTTCCCTTTTGAAAAAAAGAAGAAATCGCATGAAGCAAGACCGGGTGAATATGGAAGCTGCGCAGTGTTGAAACAGATCAGCAGTCACATTTCTCCGTTCATCTCGCTGTTGTCCGGTGAGATTTTTTGGAACCATTTTTGCACAAATTTTTCTCCTGACCGGGTCTTCAGTTAGAATGAGGCGAATAGTTTCCCGATTCATGTTCAATTCTTGTGTTATCATTATTACTAGAGGGCGGAAAAATGTGCGTTACCACGCGATACAGGTTAGTTTTGTCTGAAGTATGGATGGTGTCACAGGTACAAGCGCAATAACATAAATGCGCTACGTGAAGACGGCAGTACAAGTAGGAACGAACAAATGACGTACAGTGTCAACTTCTAGTCGTATCGGAAAGAAATCCAGGTGTTTACAATATTGTTTATTGTCTTTGTGCAGGTAGTAGTGTTGTGTAAAAGTGATTTTAAATACTTAAGTCGAAGAATTTGGAATTAAACAGTTAAAAAATAAATACGGAAGAGAGATTGTTATTCCGCAAGGAGGAAAATATTTTGTGTGTCGTGCGCAAATGTGAAATTAAAATACGTAGGAAATATTATATAGAGCGGCATTGTAACAGCAAGAAACATACCGAAAACGTACAGAGGTCTTCGATATCAAGTAATAAAAACATACGCGATCTGAATTCAATGTGGATTTATGTAATATGATGATTTCTGCAAATATTCCGTTCAAGAAACTTGATAATCCACAGTTTAGAGGTGAAAATGTGAAAGAAAAATTCCACAAATTCTGGAGAAAAAAAAACCGGTTATACAGTTATGTAACATTTTGAGTGGAGGGAAAAACGACGTAGGACGGTACTTTTTTCATTTGCACCTCTAACATCTTGTAACAAGGAAAGAAGCTTTTCGATGTTGAAAATTCTTTTGAGCGAGAGACGTCGAACTTTCTCTTTCGATAATTTACGGATGTATATTATGGATCAGTGTAATGCATCCTTTAATCATCCGGGCGGTGGCAGTTAACATTTGAGGTAAGTTTTTAAATCATCATGACTGCATTACAGCTTCATTCCAGTATTTATAGATATATTGAATGGAGTGATGAGGTTCTCATTGCCAGACTGTACTCTCTTGCCGTTGTTTACGTGAGTTAATGACAACAGTATAGTCCGTTGACACTGAACTTGAGGCATAACGCACATTTTCCCGCCCTTTAATTATGACTGTTAATCGCATATCAATTCGTACAACTTCACGTATCCTGGTAATGCTGTCATCTGTCCGTGCCTTAGTTGCATACACAGAGATCGAAGGACATGAATGTTTAATTTATCGGAGTAAGTAGCTCAGAATTTGTCCATAAAATCGTGTAAGACGAGGTGAACGCTTTTGTGTTTTGACAACATTTCAGTTGAAGAATTTATTTATCTAGTCTCGTACGATATAATTATGACTAAGCTGCGGATTTATGCCTATATGCCTATTTTAATCCTTAACCTGAAGACGTAAGAGTTTAGGTTACTTATCCATTTTAAGACATTGTGAGCATTATATGCGAATTCTATAGTGCCTATAATTGTCTATTTCACTAGTAAATGCCTATTTGCTTATAAATGCCTAAAAGTTGCCTAAATATCCGTATTATATATTATACTTGAATTTACTGATCATTCTATCGATATTTTTTTTAATCTGTAATATGTTTATTTTTTATCTAGCAGAGGGAAGTGATACAGAACTATCGATAATTCTGTGTGTTACGTTTTACTGCCACCAGAGTGCGAAAAAATCGAATAATTTAAAATCAACCAATAAGAAAAAATGTATTTCGAAAGGCGCACGAATCATTGTGGTAGTTGACTTGGGTAGTTGTTTTAAACTGTGTATCCGTTTTGTTGAGTTTGTGAATTGAGTATAGAGTTGAGTTTTCTGCTGTAATACGTGAAGTATACCGTGGAGATATGCCAAAGTAAAAGTCATCAGAAGCACTGACTGGAAAATACATTGACGTTACTGCGTTCCCATTGGTTTGGTCCTCAGCTGAGATTGGATCCCTGAAGTACTGCCCCATAACGTCATGTGAAGTGGAAGGAAGTTTCTCCCAATTTAAGAACATTCTTACAGACAATAGACATCAGTTCTCAATACAAGATTTGGACGAATATTTAGTTATTCACTGCCATAATGACATTCCTATAGAAAGTAGTGTATAATGCTACGCTATGGTCGTGTTAGCCATTAAAAAATATAAATTTGTTAATGCCTTTTTAAATGCCTATTTTAGAATTTTGAGTGCCTATTTTGCCTGCCTATTTCAACTGTTTTTAGTGCCTAAAAGTCCGCAGCTTGATTATGACATAAGATCAGAATTGCTACAGTGCTATTTGTCTTCTTGCTGAAACTCTGTCTGGTCACCCCTTGATGTATCCTCGTAACTACCGCACATAAAGGGATAGCATCGCGCTGTCTTCATTAATTAAATCCTGTAACCAAGCGGAGTGATTCAACCAGGTGAAGCTCTATATGGCAGCACAACTATAAGACGGCATTATACCAACTGAAATGTCTATTTTAAATCTGCATTGGCTTATATTTTCTGTAAAACAACAGTTGCCTAAGATCAGACCAGATCAAAAACAACTTCAAACGTTTGTAATTCTAAAGATGTATGAACGATTTGCATAGAGAACATAATTATTATACAAAACAACTGCAACTAATTGAGACCATATGGTAGTTTTTCGCTCTGCAAATGTTTATGTGAATATATAATTATGGTTTATTTAACGACGCTCGCAACTGTCGAGCGTTACATCAGCGTCGCCGTGTGCCGGAATTTTATCCCGCAGGAGTTATTTTACATGTCAGTAAATCTACTGACATGAGCCTTTCGCATTTAGGCACACTTAAATGCAATCGACCTGGGCCGGGATCGAACCCGCATCCTCGAGCACAGAAGGCCAGCGCTATACCTACTACCTACCCAGGCCGACTATATATATATATATATATATATATATATATATATATATATATATATACGAAGAGTCCACTGCAAGAATGGTGGATGTCATTTGGAATACATTTTGCAGGAGAAGCAATTGAAAGTTTGAAATGCTTAGCGCTCAAAGCTTAACTGTGATTTTCCGATCATTACTGGACAATGACTATCAGTGTTAATGCCATATAACTCTCTATGTACATTTTATATGTCTTAAGCTATGCACTGATAGTCTTGGTTCATTTTCGACAGGAAAAGTGACATCCATCATTCTTGCAGTGGACTCTTCATATATATATATATATATACAGGGTGAACCGTAAGTAATGCCATTAAGTTCAGAGAGTTATTCCTTGAGATATTTGAAACAAAAAAGTTTAATATAATTTTGATCGTTTTTGTTTCCTTTCCGAGATAAAAACTGTTTTATATTATGGAACTTTTCATAGCGTGTTTTGGGAAAGCCCAATATGCTCAGTCAGTTTATTTTTTTTAATTGGGTTATTTTAGAACGCTGTATCAACATCTCAGGTCATTGACTAAGACCACACCGTACACGAGCCTGGCTCTTACGGTAGTGGCTAGAAACATTTTTGGTTTATAAATTTCATTTTTACTCACTAGCTAGCTAGTTAAATAAATAAATTAGCGTCTGAAGGTGATAATGCCGGTGAAATGAGTCCGGGATCCAGCACTGAAAGTTACACAGCATTTGCTCGTATTGAGTTTAGGGAAAATCCCGAAAAAAAACCTCAACCAGGTAACTTGCCCAGACCGGGAATCGAACCCGGGCCACCTGTTCAGTCAATTTAAGAGAGCAGTGTATAATATTAAATTATTGAAAATATTTTAGTTTTGTCCTTTAAATGTGCAGTAATTTTATCCGAAGAAATGTAACTTTTCGTTCTACAAATTCAATGTTATATTTGTTCGGATCAAATTTCTACAGATTTAAAGGACAAAACTAAAATTATTTGAATAATTTATTATCATAATATTCTGTTCTCTTAAAGTGACTGAGCATATTCGGAATTAAATCAATGGCTTTCCCAAAATACGCCATAAAATGTATCATACAAAACAGTTTTTATCTCGAGAAGAAAACAAATACGAGCAAAATTGTATTAAACGTTTTTTTTTAAATATCTCAAAGAATAACTTCTTGAAATGAACGATATTACTTACGGTTCGTCCTGCCTGTATGCATATACATATATGCCTGTATCGTCGCTGCGTCTCCAAAATCCGCTATGTACGCCTACATTTTAAACTGATTTTTCAGGAGAAAGAAAAGTAAAACCTTATCATTTTTATATATATATGGTGCTCTAGTTATTTTGAATCCATATCACATGCAAAATCTTCTCCGACTTTTCATCACAAGTTAAATGTAACAATAATTGTGTATTACAGTATATTAAAATATTTTTTTCAAATCGATCAAAACTCGATTAAACGGTTAAATTCAAATAGTTCATCGATTAAATATTTTGATCGATCAACAGTACTCATTTTTTAGTATTCTTATTGTTTTCGCAGAAATATGAAACAAATTTAAAACCGTTCTGCGACATTCTTCAACATTAACTTCATTTCTTCTAATGGCATACTGTATATCCAAGTATTTTCACGTATTACTTTGGAGTTATGTCATTTTTCGATTCGTCTTTTTTATTTATCGACATGCAGTCTGCTAAACTGTACTGAAATACACATTCTCTTCATTGCTTATAAATTTTATAAAACACAACTTCTTGCAACAGGCCATAAAATGTTTTTCTTTAGCAACATCTCCTTTCGCTAACGCATAACTTTTACTTTGTCTCCCCTGGATTTGTGTTCCTTCACGTTTCAGGTTAACTTTACTCTATTTCTCCTTTCATTTACATTATTTCCACACTGTATTTCCTGCATTATTTAACATGATACCTAGCTTTGTCGCTCCACAGCAACTACCAGTGACTTACGGACGCGCATGGCATGGACTGGCTGAACAGAATTCAGCAGCGCACATCATAATACAACTGACTAGTATGTCCTTAATACACAAGATAAAATCACCAAATTCCAGACACCGTTAGTTAACAAACAAATGCAATTAATGAATTGTTGTTCTCCGATAAAAGGGCCCTTAGACTTTTGAGCCTGTTTTCCGCAGACCGCCTCAATTGATGGTAGAATGGAATATTCTGCAAAGGTCTTTCATGGGTTTCAAAAGTTCTGTATTAATGGGAATTCCATTTTAATTATGATGAAAGGGTTTTATAATCACCGTTGTCATAATCATGTGCTTCCAGTCTATATGACCCATAAATGGGCGGTATGCATGAAGTTGAAGTAAATGTTATTTGTAAGGTTTACGTAGTATATACTACGGTCTTTATGTATACAAACCTATAGTAAATTCTTTCCTAAGTAGCAGAAAGTTGATCTGTAAGGCCGTTTAGTTTATGTTAGAATTAGTAGTATAAACTACTATTTATATGCATAACAAGAAGTATATATTTCTACGTTTCAGCCCAAGGTTGCGGGTTCGATCCCGGGCCAGGTCGATGGGATTTAAGTGTGCTTAAATGTGACAGGCTTATGTCAGTAGATTTACTGGCATGTAAAAGAACTCCTGCGGGACAAAATTCCGGCACATCCGGCGACGCTGATATAACCTCTGCAGTTGCGAGCGTCGTTAAATAAAACTTAACATTCTACGATGTAAGAGTAATGGAACGGAGAAAAATTCGTATGATGACGCAGAATATCTGCATGGAAATATCATATATACTTCGGTACATTAAAATAATATATATGATATGCGTAAATCACTTCGTCATTTCAGGCGGCGCTTATTCCGTCGGATCCCGGCCAACTAGTCACTCATAACGAGTGCACCTCAGTACATGTGTGGACTTCGGTCCTACGTTCATAGACATCTATGAGGGCGGCCACTAGAGGGAACCCAAGAGTTGGAGCTTAATCTGAGACGATTCTGTCCGACGCCGGGGTGGTATCCGGTGTGGCTTAGTGGATAAAGCATCAGCACGTAGAGCTGAAAACCCGGGTTCAAATCCCGGCGCCGGAGAGAATTTTTCTCCGTTCCATTACTCTTACATCGTATGATGACGCAGAATATCTGCATGGAAATATCATATGTACTTCGGTACATTAAAATAATATATATGTAACATTCTACGTTTCAGTATAAACTAAAAAACATCGTAGTCTCTTCTGTTTGAAATTCGTTATCTTAGCATAAGCATTTGTACGGTTTAAAATAGCAGAATTTATGCATAAGAGCGCTATAAAATTCCACAAGGAAAGCGAGAACAGTCAGAACGTTGTTATAAAAAGTTATTTAGGTTTTACAAATAAAAAAAATGTTATATGTATGTATGTATGTATGTATGTATGTATGTATGTATGTATTAATTACAGAAGATGTTCAAAATGTCCACCTCCTGCTTGAATACAGACCTCACATCGATGTCTCATTGACCTGCGAACACGATCCCAAACTCCAGGAGTATTGCGTATGTCCTCAGAACATGCCACAATTCGATTCCGGAGGGATTCCAAATCAGGCACCGGAGACGAATAAACCAATGATTTTAAATGGCCCCACAAGTAGAAATCGAGAGGGTTCAGATCAGGTGAGCGTGGAGGCCAAGCAATTGGGCCACCTCTACCTATCCATAGAGTTAAATTTTCCATACTCGCACAGACGGTAATGGAGACGTATAAATGTCTTCCGATCTGAACATTGTCGCTGTGAGTACCTCTCCTGGTACAAACGACGAGCCAGCGCAGCATTGCCGTCCGCCTTACCGTACATGAAGTGTATCTGTGCCAGCTCTTGATTTGAATACATGTCGCACAGTCTAACGCCTACACAACACTGAATGTAACCTTCGCCTCGGAATGAACTGTCAGAGTGCCCTCTTAATGTCTCCTTTGACGGCAACGACCTGCGGAAAGAAAGAAGTTCCGGTGAATTTCAATGTTGTGAAGGCCATAACTCGGAAATAAAGCATTACCGGACACATGTTGTAATGAACTATTTTGATTGTCTACATGTTGGAAATACATACCTGAAATTATGCCCCGTATTTTTGAAACACCCTGTGTATATATATGAACTACTCAAATGTTGATTATGAGATAACAACTGGAATTCTATCTGTTAGTTGATTTTGTTATTGATATTAAAAATAATATATTTCTAGCAAAATGATAGTATGATGTATTTATAATAAGCCTACATTTAATTTACGTGAAAAAACGCACTGTGCCTACAATATTTTAGGTTATATGTAAATGCAATGACTAACATTTATTAATGTCTGATTTTGACTTTACATCACTTTTCATGTTATTTATTTTCTTTATAATTTGCTTTTCGTCAATTTTTTTTCCTCTGCTGTACACTTTGAGTTGGTTCGAATCCTACTTACGGGAAAGACAACAATGTGTTGTATCCGGGAATGGAAGCTCTTCCTGGCTTAACATAACATCAGGTATATCACAGGGTTCGGTACTCGGACCACTGTTGTTCACAATATATGTCAATGATATTACATCTCTTGTAAGGCATTGTAACTATCACTTGTATGCTGACGATCTTCAATGCTACATCTCTTCCCGCTTAGACCGAATAAATGACGCTATAGATAAATTGAACGAAGACATTGACTCGATTGTGACATGGACAAAGAAATTCCATCTTAATATCAATCCTGGAAAGACACAAGCAATTATATTAGGAAACAAACGGCAAACCGACGCTGTAAAGCACCTCGACATTTCCCCCGTTAAAGTAAGTACAGTGCATATCCCTTTCAGTTCTTCGGTAAAAAATCTTGGCATTCA
Organism: Periplaneta americana; assembly: GCF_040183065.1. Lineage (NCBI taxonomy): Eukaryota > Metazoa > Arthropoda > Insecta > Blattodea > Blattidae > Periplaneta > Periplaneta americana. The sequence continues at coordinate 147,454,609 of NC_091127.1, forward strand.
CATGGATAATAATCTCAACTGGGACATGCAAATCACAGAAACCTGCAGAAAAATATATTCTATTATCCATGTGCTAAAAAGGATAAATGTTCATCTTCCCTCTTGCTTAAAAAAGTCCCTTGTGCAGACGCTTGTATTTCCCTATTTTGACTATGCTGACATTTTACTGACTGACCTTTCCAGCGACAACAAAACGAAACTTCAACGTGGTCATAACTTGTGTGTACGTTTTGTAAGCAATGTTCGTAAATATGATCATATTACCCCATCCCTGGAAACAATAGGTTGGCTCAAACTAGATAAGAAAAGAAATTTACATTCACTTCTCCTTCTCTTCGAAATCTTGAACTCTTCTATTTCTTCGTACCTGTCGTCTCGCTTCACTTACCTTTCTTCCCACCACAATCTGAACACACGCTCTCGCCATGAAACAATACTAACAATACCATCCCATCGCACCTCCTCATACTCATCCTCTTTCACAATAGCCCTGCCAAGACTCTGGAATTCGTTACCTGCTAGCATCAGGGACTGTCGAAATAAAATTGAATTCAAACGCAAACTTACTAGGCATTTGGTCAGTAATTGAGACTCGTTCAGACATGGTTTCTTGTAAATAGTTCTCTTAATCTATCACAAAATATTTCAATATCAGGTAATTTCATTACTGTAGATTTTTGTTATTGTAGGTTTAATTTGTAATTCAGTAAATACAAAAATATTCTTTGTTCTTAACTTCTATGATAAAATGTCTAGCTTTCATTAATCAGGTAATCTTGTCGTACTTTAATTTTTACTGTAATTGTAATTGTAAATTTAATGTTAATTGTAATTTTATTGTTCATATTATAGTTGTAATCCCCTGGTAGAGGGGCAGAGAAGGCCTGACGGCCTTATCTCTACCAGGTTAAATAAATAAATACTACTACTAAATACTACTTCCACCGGAACTTTCATAGCCTGGATGGCATTTTCTTTGTCACTTCTTGCGAGTTGTTTAATAATGCTGGATATTGTTTTAGTAGATTAACAAACGGCAGTTCTCCTTCTTTCTCTTTCTTGTACATTTCCCACTTCGTCGTAATTGTTCATTTTCTAGTTAAACTAACCAAATTTTGACGACAATCAATTTTCTCTCCAAGAAATTAACATAAATGCTGAAAGGCGAAAATCAAGGAAATTATATATATATATATATATATATATATATATATATATATATATATATATGTCTATACATTTTAAGAAGTTGTTCGAACAATACCCAGTGACGTAACACCGTATAGGCTATGAGTTCAACAAGATTCTTTCATATAATTGCTGCTTTCATTTAATAGAGATGTGCTCAAACCTCGTTGCGTTAATCGGCAAGTGAAAGCGTTAGCGCCTGCCGGGGGGTGGTGAGGGTGCTACTCATGATATATGAAACCCCGTTCTCCCCGTCACGCTCGGTGACAGTGTTTTGTTTCAAGAGGGTACGCGCGTGAAATGAAACTGTCTGGCAACAGATAGCGGGTAATTAATACGGACGGACCGCGAGTTGCTTTTGTTTGGTCCTATTTCGGAGCGCGTTACCTATTCAAACAACGATAATTAACACATTTCTTTATACGCTACAGCCATACGCTGCAGCTCAACTGAATGTACACGCTTCCCCCTGCGAAATGTGATGGACTCCGTAACACTGTATGGAAATTATACCAAATATTCCATGAAATTTAGTCTGTTTTTTCAACTACCATATCTATTATTATTATTATTATTATTATTATTATTAATATTATCATTAAAATCAGAATCTATTAAGCGGTATCAACAGTTATAGCACATAAAATTAATATATTTATTACATTTACAGCGATGGAAGTAGTCATATTTTATTTCTTCCACTGTTTCGTTAAACTGATTTTGTGCTAAGATAGCCATATGCCAAGCAACTTCGCTATTGCAAATTATAATGTTGGCACAGGACAAAGAACCTGACGATGATGATTATAACAATGATAATCTCTTGATAGGAATATAATTATTTACTTCATTTTATTTCTAACAACAATTTTCTAAAGAAGAGCTGTATATAGTACTATTCAAGTCTGTCGTGTCTGTATCCTCATAAGTACTATAATAATAATAATAATAATAATAATAATAATAATAATAATAATAATAATAACAACAACAACAACAATAATAATAATAATAATAATAATAATAATAATAATAATAATAATAAATGTATATGATTATGTCTCGTGACGAGAATATTGTACGAAATGGAAATATAAAAATTGCAAATTTATCCTTTGAAGAGATGGAAAAATTCAAATACCTGGGTGCAACAGTAACTAATTTAAATGATACTCGGGAGAACATTAAACACAGAATAAATATGGGAAATGCCTGTTATTATTCGGTTGAGAAGCTTTTATTATACAGTCTTCTGTCGAAAAATCTGAAAGTTAGAATTTATAAAACAGTTATATTACCGGTTGTTCTTTATGTTTGTGAAACTTGGACTCTCACTTTAAGAGAGGAACATAGGTTAAGGGTGTTTGAGAATAAAGTGCTTAGGAAAATATTTGGGGCTAAGAGAGATGAAGTTACAGGAGAATGGAAAAAGTTACACAACACAGAACTGCACGCATTGTATTCTTCACCTGACATAATTAGGAACATTATATCCTGACGTTTGAGATGGGCAGGGCATGTAACAAGTATGGGCGAACCTAGAAATGCATATAGAGTGTTAGTTGGGAGGTCGGAGGGAAAAAGACCTTTCGGGAGGCCGAGACGTAGATGGGAAGATAATATTAAAATGGATTTGAGGGAGGTGGGATATGATGATATAGACTGGATTGATCTTGCTCAGGATAGGGACCAATGGCGGGCTTGTGTGAGGGCGGCAATGAATCTCCGGGTTCTTTAAAAGTCAGTTAGTAAGTAAGTAAGTTAAGTAAGTAATAATAATAATAATAATAATAATAATAATAATAACAATAATAATTTTCTGTACCTTTCTGTGGTTAGGTGCTTACTGTTCTCGATATTGCACACACACAACAGATAAATCCGGTGGCAAAACTGCAATAAAATAGTTCAACATATACTAAAAGAAATCCTATAGAGACGAACGCACATATTCATCAAGACCTTAAATAAAATTCGTATTGCAGCAACATCATACTTATATATTACATTTCAAATCTACTACTACAACCAAAACCATCACCAACCACAAACATTCATACTACGGCCAAATACTTGATTAATAATAATACCAGGCAGCTGCATACTAACAGCATTGACGTGAGTGCGAAATGTCGAGGGGCTGACATTTAGCGGAGAGGTGTTGTATTACGACCACAAATACAAATATTAACATAAATCGCTGAGAATCTGCTACAAAATTTCGCCGATTAGGTAACCTTCTTTGCGGTAAACGTTGACGGTACATCCTTCTTGCCGCACTTTAATTACGAAGACTTTCTCCATAAAGTAATAACATACGATATTCCTGAATTGTGAATGGCATTGTAAGTTGCTTACCGAATACCTATACTGAACTGCCATCCGCTCGGCAGGAGACCTATGGACAGGGAGCTTGAACTCAGCTCATCTGTACGTCTGTGCAGAATACTGTCAGGAGCAAGAATCCTGTTGAACATGTTGTCACGTCTCTCACGCCAGAATATTAACAAATTTAAGCATGCAATTTTATTTAATTTCAGGAAATCGTAGTAGAACAGACAAATATTTAAACTAATATTAAGTCTTCGTTAGATATACCTGCTAATATAATTTGTTTTCGTATTTTTACTAACTGTATCTGCAGTATAACGCAAATAAAATAAGGAAAGAAATATTTTTTTCTGGGAAAACTATAAAGTTCTGACCCTATGTTGAATGAACATTTTTTACCTTGTAGATTGTCCCCGAGGACTGTGATAAGGACGACACTTAAACCCCTCACACCCTGTATTCTGTAGTAACTGTATGAAATACTTTTCTCTGGAAAAAAAAAAAAAAAAAAAAAAAAAAAAAAAAAAAAAAAAAACTGAGACGGAAAACATTTTATGTGCAGCAAGCTAAGACTGCTGAGTAATTCATTATAAAGAAGAATAACTTTGTTCTCTCCTCATTAAACGCTTCCTATTATTCCTTTGAAACTCTTCAAGCTCCACTTTTTTTTCAACCCTGAGATACGTATCAGTGTGACAGTCTTAACGATTGTATTACTTAATTCTTGTGTCCTGAACAGAGCACCAAGACAGACAGGTATCAAACTCAATTACACGCAACATCGACGCGGTCCGCCTCATCTAACGGTCTCCAATGTAGTCGAAGACCTAGTTCAGAACGCTCGCTGTGTGGGAAGAGCTTCAGGCGAACATCAAAAGCGTTGCTAGGCCACATCCTACACCTCGATTCCAAAAGCTAAAGAAAAAGAAAATGGTTTTAGAATAATACATCAAATAACTAGCTTCGTTTGTGGCTGACGTTGGTTGCCATGAGAACCGGGCAGTCTCCTGTATAGTTAACTACCAGCATCCACTTTGCTAGACACTCAATGATTTCAAAACATGACTCGACGTCTTCACCCCCGTCGTCACTATGTCTCCCATTCCAAATCTTATTTCAGTTCAACTATCATTTTCTTCCGTTGTTCATTTGTATCTATTTTAGACCTTTTCTTTTCTGTGTGTTCCTTACTTCTTCCGTTTTTAACATTCTCTCATGCATATTATTCGTATTCAAATCCCGAAGAGTTCATGGCAGAAATCCAATTTTCTCGCTCTACTCCTGTTTCTTGTGCAATTATTTGACACATTTCGTTATGACCGTCCAAGGAGGAAGTGCGCTTGTACTGCTCGGACGTTCAGTGTCATCTTGGTTCTCAAGAAGGCGATGCCGCACGAACTGCCTAAGATATATTGTGAACTATTATTCATATTGTTTTATATAATTTCGCATAGGCTACATTTTTAAATAAATTTATTAGTGCGTTGTTTTTTTGTGATTTCTTATTTATTTTCAGTAAATTCACAGATCAGTAATTACCTTCATTTGAAATGCCGTAACAATTTAATATGCTGATTTTTTTATATGAATATTAATGAGGTACGAATAATTTCAAGGAAAAATTGTTCCGGGGCCGGGTATCGATCCCGGGATCCTTCGCTTAGCACGCGAACGCTCTACCGACTGAGCTACCCCAGGAACTATACACGACACCGTCACATTTTTTCATTTTATATCCACACAACTCACATGAGCTGACAAGACGCCAGAACTCAATTATGAGTGCACACAAATGCTGTGTGACTTAAATTGTGGTTTTCTGTTAACGTACCTCCAGTAACCAATGTATTATACAAAACTGGTTTTCAATAGTATCTCCCTGTAAAGCAGGTTTGAATAATTTCAAGGAAAAATTGTTCCGGGGCCGGGTATCGATCCCGGGATCCTTCGCTTAGCGCGCGAACGCTCTACCGACTGAGCTACCCCAGGAACTATACACGACACCGTCACATTTTTTCATTTTATATCCACATAACTCACATGAGCTGACAAGACGCCAGAACTCAATTATGAGTGCACACAAATGCTGTGTGACTTAAATTGTGGTTTTCTGTTAACGTACCTCCAGTAACCAATGTATTATACAAATCTGGTTTTCAATAGTAGCTCCCTGTAAAGCAGGTTTGAATAATTTCAAGGAAAAATTGTTCCGGGGCCGGGTATCGATCCCGGGATCCTTCGCTTAGCGCGCGAACGCTCTACCGACTGAGCTAACCCAGGAACTATACACGACACTGTCATAATTTTTCGTTTTATATCCACACAACTCACATGAGCTGACAAGACGCCAGAACTCAACTACGAGTGTATTAATGAGGTACGTTTATTATTATTACTGTTATATTAGTGTACTTAGCCGTACCCGTGCGCTCCGCTGCACCCGTTAGAAATAAATATAAAGTAATTACATAATTAAAATAGGACATTTGATCCAGGAAACATTCGTGTTTGATAGGATAAATCGTTTAATATGTTACTTAATTTAAATTGTATTTAAATAATTAAAATGCGATCATTTTGGTCCAGAGATCATTCATTTGGTGCAAAGACAATTCCTTTAACATGTTTCTTAATTGTTATTACACGCAACCATAGTTTAATCAACATTGACATCATTTAGATTTAATGTGTATACTTTATTTTACTTGCTATATGTTTCCATTGAATTATGGTAATAACTTAATTTTAACCCTTGTTTTCTACGTAATGGCGCTTGACCCACTATGGTTCTGACCCTTCAAATAACTTAAATTATATATTATATTATATTATATATTATATAAAAAGTGTGTTGATAACGGAAGTACGCCGATAAGTAAGTTTTTAATTTATTATGGGGGCTCTTGAATCTCAGGAACAACAACTTTTACAACATCGAAACATAATCTGCTTCGTTCATTACCAAATTTTTTGCATTGCATTTAATGCATATGTATTTTAACACGATTCAATAACCTAAGCTGTTGATAAAGCGTCGTAAAATAACCTACTAAAATAAAAATAAAAATAAAAACACGATTCAATTGAGCATAGTTAAAATTTGGACACTACTGCCTTACATGATCAATTCTGGTTGACTAAAATTTCCCTTACATGATCAACTCTGGTTGACTAAAATTTACTCTTTGCCAGGCAACACAACAGTAGGTATGTTTTCTAGCATATCGAAGAGAATTTGTACCTGACCAGTTTTGCATATTGATACAAGCTTTAAAACCCTTTCTCCACTGTCTTACGTTTATTTCCCAGCCATTCTTGTGTAAATTCGTTTCCTTTTTCTGCTCCATGTGGAACGAAATTTATAAGAGATACACTACTAAATATTTAATTTCGCGTTCAACTTCTAGACATTTGTTGCATATATACTTAATATTTCAAAGCTTGTGCCTTGCGTCTAGATTTTGGAAACCTATTCCTGGCTCTCACCGCAAGAGCCGTAGGAAATCGTGGGAGAGGGGCTAGGGCAGCTGCGCGGCTGTAGAGCTCACGACTTCGCTGGAAGCGATTCGTCGTCGTGGATCGGACACAATGCCTAACTCCACAGGCCATCGCTATATAATTAAACGCACATATCCACATTCAATAACACTGAAAAAGCAAACACAATGCTCTCACAAAACAAGCTCTTTCCGTCCTGTAGGCTACTCGTCCCGTCTGTCTACTACTCACGTCTGCCTCTGTTTATGGTTCTCATATCCAAAGAGGTTTTAACCTAAGTCCGTCTAAAAGAAGATCTAAAATTAGAAGGAAACATCAATGAATCAATGAATGTATATTTGTTTTCAAGCAATATACTTTTCTGTGAGGAGGCACTTCACATTATTAGTATACAGTACCGACTCCCCGTTTTACAACACCTCTCGTACAAGTCATTTAGGGGATTACTTATTTTTAATTTATTATTGCAATTCTTTCACTAGTTTTTTCTTGTCTGTCATCAATTCTTCCACAAGTTTACTCCTAACCCATTATTATACCAAAAATACTCCCCTCCTGCATGACACATTTCCCCTCACTCTACATCTCTAATTATTTGCACTTTTAACTACTCACTTTTTCACATTGCTACTTTTTAGGTTCTTCTCTCACGACTTATTTCCCCTCCACACCATTTCCTTAAGTCATACTGTTTTTTCACCTTGTTTTCCCCTCTTCCTTCATCACTGCTCCCTGAATTGTCTCCTACTTGCATTACTCTACTTCTCGTCAGCCTCGATTTAGATCTTAGTTCCTTCACCCGCTTCGGAATGGCATATATACTTAAGGGAGTAGCAAATAGTGTTTCCGGTTCTCAATCATTTATCCAAAGAGTGTTTCCGGTTCTCAATCATTTATCCAAAGGTATAGCCAGGTTAATATTAGAACTGTTAGTAAAAATAAAATGATGTCCCTGTACTGAGGTGCATTTCTATCTGTGATAGTATGCTCTCGTTAAAAAAATATTTCTGCAGAGGCGACTGTTTACAGGAAAATAATACAATATCAGTTTCTGAAGTTTCTGGACACCCCTCAGCCCCTGTACTTAGAGAAATGCTAATAAATTACATTACGTCTGATTCACTTAATACCTGTAGGTATAGGCACGTAAGATCATACGGATATTTTATTGATAAATTATAGTATACAAGGCAAAGCCTCAATTACCTATCGCAGGGAGTTGGAAGTGCAGAGTCTCTCGGGAACAGCAAGCACTTCAATCTTCAGTTTAACCACATAGAGGTATAGAAAAAAAAGACATGAGATCTTACTTTCTCATTATAAGCAGCATTTGAAACTAATTAAAATTATATATCTTAAATAAAGAAAGTATGTCGAATAAGCTTTCTTATTTGTACATTCTTTTCTTTAGTCAGAGATATCTATTTAAGAATAATTAATGTCAATAATAATGACACATATATAAATTGATAATTTACTTACAACTTACAAATGGTTTTTAAGGAACCCACAGGTTCATTGCCGCCCTCACATACGCCCGCCATCGGTCCCTATCCTGTGCAAGATTAATCCAGTCTCTATTATCATATCCCACCTCCCTTAAATCCATACGAATATTTATTTACAAATGGCTTTTAAGGAACTCGGGGTTCATTGCCGCCCTCACATAAGCCCGCCATCGGTCCCTATCCTAAGCAAAATTAATCCAGTCCCTACCATCATATCCCACCTCCCTCAAATCTATTTTAATATTATCCTCCCATCTAAGTCCTGGCCTCCCCAAAAGTCTTTTCCCCTCAGATCTTCCAATTAATACTCTATATGCATTTCTGGATTCACCTACACGTTGAAGCGAACACGTATGTGAATTTTTACCGCACTCTCCTTAACCAGTTATTGTAGATAACCATTTACTTCCTACAGCTGCTAAATCAGATGTAATGGTGAACTGTGTTAGTGGTTAGCGCAGTGGAAGCAATAGAATTAACTGAATGTATAACAATTAAAATAACAATGTACAATGAGTTGATAGATGAAATAAATATCCGTATGATAGAACAATGACAGTGTTAACATACAATAATACTGAATCTACTATACTCAATGGCCGCAACTCTTACAATATTCCTTCCAGGTAACTTCCTATACAGAGTGTCCATAAAATAAGTAACTATTTTGATGAAAGCGATATAGTTGATGATATTTGTATTCATAAGACGATTGTACGCTACAAACTCACTCATACACGCTCATTGGTTCCTTTCGACATGTCGTCCATTGATGTCCCTGCACAATTCCCATCTGGACACGGTTTTACGGAATGCATTTCGCAGAAACTGTGGTGTGATTAGTGACACTGCATCACGAATTCTTTGTTTCAGTTCATCAACGTTAGACACTTTTCTTGTGTAGACCTTGTATGTCCTAAATCTGTATGTTGTCTTTCCCGTCAGTTGCAAATTCCGAAATCAACAGTGTTCTAAGTGCTGAAGTTCACCTTGAAGAAGCGTGCATATCATTTGCAAGTGTCACACCAGTTGCATGAAGAGGACCTTGCGGAACGGATGGCGATGTGCATAGATTTGCTGGATTCTGTGGAGACTGGTGATTTAATGTCACACGTGTTGTTCAGTGATGAGGCAACATTCCATATAAGTGGACAAGTGAAACGGCATTACTGTCGGATTTGGGCCGACAAACCTTCAACGGATTTCATTGAGCATATCAGAGACAGTCCAAAGACCAATGTGTGGTTGGGAATCATGCAGACAAAGATCTATGGACCATTTTTTTTTAGAGAGAAGACCATTACTAGTGCCTGTGTCCAGATGGGAATTGTGCAGGGACATCAATGGACGACATGTCTTACGAATACAAATATCATGAACTATATCGTTTTCATGAAAATACTTATTTTATGGACACCCTGTACAATATCGATCATACACTTTAACCTTCGGCCATTCATAAACTATATCGACACATCTGTACAATAATGTTTTGTGCGAGATCGTGCGTATTTGCTTGTTTTCCGCACAGAACCAATACGCGGTAAGTGTGAAATACCACATTCAGTATTCCCAACGTAACACACATAACAATTTCCCTCTTCTTACCGCTTAAGCGCGACATTCATTCTACTGCTTTAGGCTTTTAACATATTATTTTTAGAGACGTTTAACATTGTAATAATTATAAATTGGAAACTTACCACTGCAATTTCACCTAAATTGCAATGTTAATTATTGTTTTTAAATATTTGCAAAAATTAAGTAAAGTCTACTACTCCACGAAACTTATTGCATTCCTGATACAAGTAACATTAAGGAAGCCGTGAAAAAATCAACAAGATTCCAGATGCCGATGTTATTACTGCAATATGTTATATAAATAATATTGTTAAAATATTAAAATGAAAAATAAATCATTACATAACCTTACCGTTTGTTTTAAGTTCGCATTTATAGACTGGGGGGAAAAAAAGACAGACGTATATCACACCCTGCTGGAGTATAGTAAACACAGAAAACATTTTATAGCAACAATGTCGAAGAAAGATATTTTGGTTTTCCGAAGTTGCCGTCATTAAACAGAAACCAACATGGAGATTTCATTGAAACTAATTAGAAATTCGTCTTTCAGGTATGTAATAAACGATCTTCGCACAAAATAATGTACGATACACGAGCGGTATGTTTGTTTTCATGTTCTCGGAAATTAAAAAAGCTCAACTACGTTTCGCTTTTTCAATCTTTTCCTCGAACATGAAAACGTCAACATACCGCTCTTGTAACGTATATTACTATTACAACTCTGGCGTATCGCACCGTAATGAGAGTCTCAGCCGGGGAAGATGGAGTAGGGAGTTAAGGGGAAATCTGCACTGACTCGATTCAGTTATTAGTGCACAGGTCTGGCTTAAGAGTATGCGAGCGATCAACCAAAAGTCGAGTCTCCGCGTTGCGGTTCCTCTACAACACATATTTATATTCACCCAGTACATGTTCATATGAAATTACTAGCCGTACCCGTGCGCTCCGCTGCACTCGTTAGAAATAAATATAAAGTAATTACATAATTAAAATAGGACGTTTGATCCAGGGAAGATTCGTGTTTGATAGAAGGATAAATCGTTTAATATGTTACTTAATTTAAATTGTATTTAAATAATTAAAATGCGATCATTTTGGTCCAGAAACCACTCATTTGGTGCAATGACAATTCCTTTAACATCTTTCTTAATTTTTATTACATGCATCGATACTTTAATGAAGACTGACATATCATTTAGATTTAATGTGTATACTTTATTTTACTTCCTATATGTTTCCATTGAATTATGATAATAACTTAATTTTAATCCTTGTTTTCTACGTATTCAGTAAATGGCGCTTGGGGCACTATGGTTCTGAACCCTTCAAATAACTTAAATTATATTATATTATATTATATTATATTATATTATATAAAAATGTGTTGATAACGGATGTACACAGATAAGTAAGTTTTTAATTTGTTATGGGGGATCTTGAATCTCAGGAGGAACAAATTTTATTTTACAACAGCGCAACATAATCTGCTTGGCTCATTACCCAATTTTATTGCATTGCATTTAATGCATATGTATTTTATGTATTTTAACACGATTCAATTGAGCATAGTTAAAATTTGGATTATAAAACAATGAAATGCTAAGCTAACATATTATTACTGCATACCAAATCAATACACCCTTGTGGTTCGTTAATTCTCTGAGATAAACATTTTTTTAAGAAATACAGGAAACGAATACACAGAATAACCTATCAAGTTGTTTGTGCATAAGAATCTATTTTAATCTTACCTGTCCTCAATTCAATCCGAAGTTACTGTAATAACATTATAGCATTATGTCCATATAGAGAAACTACACTTTCCAATGGTGAAATAATAATTAATTACACAAATCGGTTAATTTAGCTTCCGATATTACTTCATATAAACACAGAAACATTCTCTGTAGGCTATGATTCATAGCTTTCGATTGTTGTTGACCAAGGTCCCTTATAGACGAATTCATTTGTTAATTTCATTACATCGCCTTAGATGGCAGTTATTTTAATTTTGAAACTCATTTATCTCATTAAATATCAGTCCTATCAAAATGTTTCAAAGAATAAAACTTATCGGAAATGAGTTTTAAAGAAATATTTGTTATATAACATTTTTCACAAAAATCAATAATAAGCGAGATATTTCGATTTATTTAATTCAGACCCCTTTATAACCCCCCCTTTTAAATAATGTATTTTGAATGCCATATAGCCTAAAATCTAAGTTACTACGAAGTTAATTTATATTCCAATTTTCATCGAAATCGGTTCAGCCATTATCGCCTGATAAGGTAACAAACATACAGACAGACAGACATACAAACAAAAATTTCAAAAAAGCGATTTTCGGTTTCAGGGTAGTTAATTATACATGTTAGGACCAATTATTTTTGGAAAATCGAAAATTACCAGAAAAATTTCGGCTACAGATTTATTATTAGTATAGATTATGGCAGAAACTGTCCTATGATAATTGAACATTTCATATAATCAAAGAAAGGCAATTCATTAAACAGTCCGTTTAATCTACATAATTCCGGAAGCCGAAATAATTAAACAATTATGCAGTGAAAGAAAAGGAAAAAATCGATATTACAAATAAATAAGCTCATACTTGCTTTGTGCACGACGAAGACGAAATCCCAGGTTCCTTTGTCGAGAAACTGTCAGAATAGGGATATCCTCAACTAGTACCAACAGATAGCGCGCGTGTACTTTGAGGGATGCGCTTTGCGTGTGCATTTGTTTTCCGGTATTTAAACATTGAAGATTTACGTAATATATAAGTACATTAATTATTCTTAAAAACAACTCAAAATGCCAAATTTTTGTTGTGTTCCTATATGTAAAATCCAGGGAAAGCATTTTGTCTTCATTCAGGTCCCGAAATATTCTGAATATATGTTTTAAACCTTAAAAATGTAACTAATTAAATTGTGCCTCAAAAGTGCTAGCTATTAAACAAAAATAACCACTTCAAGTAAGGAATTGCTAGATACAGTTTCATTTTGGAAGAGGGAAAAGAAAAATTAATGCAACCTCGACAGCAATCTATGTTAGTTTAGATTATATTCAGTGCTTCTTGAACTCTCCGAAGTTTACGCCTGCAGCAAACTCTCTATTAACTGGGATGTTTATTGTCCAGGACGATCCATAGTGAAATCCATTTCGTGAATAATGTTTTTAATATGCTGTATACTAATTATTAAAACCATACTTTTACTTCAAATTTTCAAAATCATCCTACACACAGGAATAATCGTGATACTGCGATCATATTATATCATCTTATCTAACATTGCATTTGATCTTTCTGCAACTATAAAAAAAATACGAGAAATTCAATCTCGATAGTTCCTTCCCAATAAAAAAACACATTGGTGGCTGCATATCTAGTTCTTAGCGTATGGTACTTACAATACTAATGATCAAAGAGGCAATATTCACCTTCGACAAAGTTCCTATTTTATTTATTTTTATTTGTGCACCTCGTTCTCGAAGTTCTCGTTTAGGTTCATGAATATTCATTTTACTCGTATATACGCGTATTCTGCATATTGCAGATTTCCCCATCCATTTCTTAAGGGGAATCGCTCATTATTATACAAGTTTACGCTTTTATTTATTGTAAAATAAATTAAATTAAATTATGACGTAAGAAAATACTAAATTATAATAAATTGTACTAAATTATACACAATAATTATAAATATAATTTTGACACGCACAAAAAATTAACAAGTGGAAGAACGCAATCAACTATAGCATATGACATAATATTGCCGTACAACATGTTGGGCCGCATGGAACGCTCCTGCCATCTAACGGTAAAACTTTCCACCTGTCCTATTTCGTACATTAAGCAGAAGATCAAGCACACAACTACACTCAAGTGGAATACATAATGGAACTCTAGTGTTAAAGGCTCTGTGACCAAGAAATTATTCTTTCCCAATGTACAAGACAGACTATGTTGCAGTCAGTTCTCAACCGACTTCTTTTACACCCAATTTATGACCGGCCATGGAAAATTCGGTTCCTACTTTGAAAGATTTAGGATTAAAAGTGCAGAAGAATCTCTGTGCATATGCAAAGAGAATCAGACTGTTGAACATTTGATTTTTCACTGTCCAGTGTTCGAAAGGAAAAGACACTTTTTAAGATATCATATCTCGGACTGCAATTTAAATTACTCCACACCCCTTTACCATTTTCTTAGAAAAAAATGTTGTTACAAACAATTCACAGAGTTTATACACCACATCCACGCAAGACTGTAGCTGTTAATTGTATATAAATTAATGATGTTATAAAATCCTAATGCACTATGTAAAACAAGGTGTCCATCTTTGGGACATAATAATAGTAATAACAACAATAACTATGTTTGTATTATAGATTTTACTATTGTTGAGTATTTGATGACAGGTATATAGTTTGTAACCATAAGTAATTTTGTTTTTATTTTTTTTTTTACTATCGCAAACCAACTATATAATAGGTGTTTTATTTGTAACTACGCCAATTCTGTGCATTATCTCATTAATATTGCTTAAAATTATGTATAAAATCACAAATTAATGTAATAATCTTGCAATTTCTCTACACCTTCGATTATAATTTCTAATTTTATTTCATTTTGTTTTAACTGAAAGTAATTATTGCATAACGTATTTAGTATTGTTTACTGTCTCTTAATTAGTGTATTTATACTGTAACTATGACTCAGACCTACTATTAATTCTTTAAAATTGCGTATTATCACTACATAATGTATTTCACATGTAACAAACTACAACCCTAATATACCAAAGGTAAAATAGGGTTTCAATATTTGGATAACAATAATAATAACGGTAAAACTTGCCATAAGATATCCCTATTGTGGTGATGACGAACCTGTTCAACTACCAAGAAATGCAGATGCTTCGTGCATGACGATTGTCAAGTATACCAACATTGGAAATGCAGAAAATAAAAACAAATTAGGCCTATATAATATTTATGTGGCCGGAAAGTACTAATTAGCGTATCACAATGAACAGTCACAGGAATTACGTTATGCGATGAAGATACGTATATGCTGATAATTGTATCCCTATTAACTGGATTTGAATATTGTTTCATCAATCGACTGCATTGTTTTCGTTTGTTTACATAGTCGTCATCCAATTAAGTTCTCTCAGTCCACACGCACGGAATAACTCTGGTACTGATTATACGATTCCACCAGTTTCAGGCTGAACCTTTCAAAACTGTTTTGTCAATTGAAGCTGCATTCAGACGAAATACGCACATTTGAATGGTTCGATAACAACAAAGGAAACATTTTGGTCAGAAAGAGATAAAAGGGTAAATATAGCAGTCTCGCGTCTTTGCAAAGGGTTCACTATTGTCTCACTACACAGTACGTCGTCCCACTGAAAGCACTTACAATTTTGAATGGAATAAAAAGTATATAAAAACCAAAAGGACATAACCTACTACAACAAACGAATCTCATGTCCAGTCTTGGATTAGAATTAACGATCTTACAGTCTGTGTACAGTTTATGTTTATCTCGATGAGGATCTACCATAAGGAATAATATAGAACCGATACAAAACAAAGCATGCAAGCTAGCTCATAGGTATATATTATTTTAATGTACCGAAGTACATATGATATTTCCATGCAGATATTCTGCGTCATCATACGATGAAAGCGTAATGGAACGGAGAAAAATTCTCTCCGGCGCCGGGATTTGAACCCGGGTTTTCAGCTCTACGTGCTGATGCTTTATCCACTAAGCCACACCGGATACCCACCCCGGCGTCGGACAGAATCGTCTCAGATTAAGTTCCAACTCTGGGTTCCCTCTAGTGGCCGCCCTCTGCACTACGTCATAGATATCTATGAACGTAGGACATGTGCTGAGGTGCACTCGTTATGAGTGACTAGTTGGCCGGGATCCGACGGAATAAGCGCCGTCTTAAATCACGAAGTGATTTACGCATATCATATATATTATTTTAATGTACCGAAGTACATATGATATTTCCTTACAGATATTCTGCGTCATCATACGATGAAAGAGTAATGGAACGGAGAAAAATTCTCTCTGGCGCCGGGATTTGAACCCGGGTTTTCAGCTCTACGTGCTGATGCTTTATCCACTAAGCCACACCGGATACCCACCCCGGCGTCGGACAGAATCGTCTCAGATTAAGTTCCAACTCTGGGTTCCCTCTAGTGGCCGCCCTCTGCACTACGTCATAGATATCTATGAACGTAGGACATGTGCTGAGGTGCACTCGTTATGAGTGACTAGTTGGCCGGGATCCGACGGAATAAGCGCCGTCTTAAATCACGAAGTGATTTACGCATATCATATATATTATTTTAATGTACCGAAGTACATATGATATTTCCTTACAGATATTCTGCGTCATCATACGATGAAAGAGTAATGGAACGGAGAAAAATTCTCTCCGGCGCCGGGATTTGAACCCGGGTTTTCAGCTCTACGTGCTGATGCTTTATCCACTAAGCCACACCGGATACCCACCCCGGCGTCGGACAGAATCGTCTCAGATTAAGTTCCAACTCTGGGTTCCCTCTAGTGGCCGCCCTCTGCACTACGTCATAGATATCTAGGAACGTAGGACATGGTGCTGAGGTGCACTCGTTATGAGTGACTATTTGGCCGGGATCCGACGGAATAAGCGCCGTCTTAAATCGTGGGTGGGTATCCGGTGTGGCTTAGTGGATAAAGCATCAGCACGTAGAGCTGAAAACCCGGGTTCAAATCCCGGCGCTGGAGAGAATTTTTCTCCGTTCCATTACTCTTTCATCGTATCTCATAGGTGTTAAAACATCCAGGCGCTATATTACTAAGCCTAGGATTTCTAGAATAAAATTTTATTTAAGTCGGTTTTAGGATTTTATATATTTTGAAAGAACTGTGTTCGAGTACCATATCTTCGAGCAAAATTTTATACTTTTTATAACGTATTGAAAATCATCGATCAATGATTATGTGAACCTAAGTTTTCAGGTCTGATTGTAGAGTAAAGTTCCTCCGTCCCGCGTAACCACTCCTCGCGTGAACTCGTAGCGCGAAGTCACGGATGCTTTCCTTTTGTTACTTTGTAAAAACAGTGTCACTAGGGCTCCAAAGTTGAGGACAAATACTTTTTTTTCGAGTGTCCGAAGACGAGATGGAGATGACTATTGTGATATACTGCAATGTTAATTGAGGTAAATTTTCCGAAGTCCCATTTCTATAACCCTATTGTGGTGAAGCCAGATATTCTAGTTATATTAATTTCGATTTCTTTCCCCAGGATGTCCGTTGCGGGTTCGCTGAATTCATTCTAGGTGGCAAAAATCGTCCATTCTCCAAGTACTTTTTTTTTTTTTTTTTTTTTTACAAACAAGGAATTTATTTTTCAAATTATGTTAATCTAAAAAATATATAGGGTGTTTCCGAGGTGGTGTTACAAACTTTCAGGGATGATGGCGAAGGGCACATGTATCAATTTGAGATATGGAACCCTGGTCCGGAAATGACCGAGTTGAAAGTTACAAACAAAAATAGTTGTGTGAAAATGAAATAATTTGATTCCTCTGTACATCTTATTTATGTGTATTTATCTGTACATCTTAAACATACTGTATTCATCTGACGTTGTTTACGTTGTCTACTTACAGTATTCCATTCAGTGCGCTGTCTGAGGGATGGGGACAGGAAACTACACTAAAGCAATGCAGATAGCGTAATGTGTAACGGACATGGTCGGTCCTGATATGCACGTCTGTAGACAGCAGTGTATGTGTACAAGTTGCAGTGTCCAGTCGATCAGTCCTAGTGAAATGGAGGAGTACACGAGAGCGGAATAAGCAGATCTGATGTTCGAATACAGATGAGCCAATGGGAACAGTAGACAAGCTCACAGATTGTATCGGGCAAGTACCCACGTAGGAGACATCCGGCCCATACCATATTTCCACGACTGTTCCAAAGGTTAAGGGAAGAAGGGCACGTGGTCCCAAATTACGATTCTATTTCCACACAACTGTCTTTGCTTATAACTTTCAACTCAGTCATTTCCGTACCATGGTTCCTTATCTCAAATTGATATATGTGCCATTCGCCATCATCCCTGAAAGTTTGTAACATCACCTCGGAAACACTCTGTATAATGTCTGAAAGAAGAAGCATTTCAATCATATAGTGTTTTTCGCACTGTATATTGCGTACCACCAGATTCTGTAGTTTTGAAACATTATATTCATTAAATATGTAATTGAAACTGAAATTATTAATTAATTTGGATCACAATTTTACGTCTCTTTTTCCAGTCTTTAGGTCCTTTTAAGTATATCTTTAGGTCTTTTTAAAGGTCTTTTTAGACAATTTATAGGCCTCCAACTTCCGAGTCCTAATTATCACAACTTCAGCCAGGTTAAATGAGGTGTCAGATAACCACGTGTACTGTTCTCCAACCAGGAGATCAACCGTGAAAGGAATGTGCTTACTATTGCGTCATCTATTGGAGCGAAGTAGATAGATAATATTATCGTTATAACGTTAGTTTAAAAACCATGCGCTCTCCTGCATGTGTTATTTCCTGTATGGAGGGATTAAAAGACCAGGAGATTAACAGTGATCTAATTTTCTAACTAGGGTAGCATAAATATGTGTGTAACAATGTTATTGTTTGTGCTGTGAGAGCGAGCCAATAGAGATACGAGTACCCACGTGTGTGACCTTATGACATCTTATGACATCAACATTCATTCGCAGCATTACCCCGCTGCTTTTCATTCCGCAAAGACTTTCTCGTAGTTGGAGCACAGTAAGTAATCGGTGATTATAAACAGTACACCAAATTATATTGTAATGACGATTATTTTTATCGTGGTTTCGTAAATCATGGCTACTACGTTTTTAACCGAAGCTGAAGCACATCCCCGTCAGACCTACAAATGTAAGCTCGTCGCTGTTGAACGTCGAGCTACACAATCAGGTAACACCATCACCTAGGTAACAGCGTTCCTCGGAGTTATTCGTCTGAAGAGCCTCCCCCGCTCAGCATTCGCACATCAGTGGTCACTGCTGTGATGTGCGTCACCACAGCAACGCGTCACTTTGAGAACTCTGACGCCACTGAACAGTCGGGTAGCGCTACCTCCTATCATGTCGATCGTGACCTCTAGTCCGCCCCCGAGAGGCCACGATTACCTGAACTCTGTTCCTCGCGATAATTAAATTAATCAAAATAATTGCTCGTGCCAACAGGATGGTCCCGCAACTGTAATCCGATACGCACTACGCAGGGATCGGCCCCCTAATACATATTCCTGCATCATAACGAGTGGGGAACTTTCACGGCTAAAATGCAATTTATACAAGTTCTTTGGTGTCTAAGCTCTAAGATATTTGACACGGAAATGTAGTGGCTCGTACAGTCTTAAACATAAAAATTTACCTATCTCTTGTAGGATGAAAGAGTAATGGAACGGAGAAAAATTCTCTCCGGCGCCGGGATTTGAACCCGGGTTTTCAGATCTACGTGCTGATGCTCTATCCACTAAGCCACACCGGATACCACCCCGGCGTCGGACAGAATCGTCTCAGATTGAGTTCCAACGTAGTGACGTAGTGCAGAGGGCGGCCACTAGAGGGAACCCAAGAGTTGGAACTTAATCTGAGACGATTCTGTCCGACGCCGGGGTGGTATCCGGTGTGGCTTAGTGGATAAAGCATCAGCACGTAGAGCTGAAAACCCGGGTTCAAATCCCGGCGCCGGAGAGAATTTTTCTCCGTTCCATTACTCTTTCATCGTATGATGATGCAGAATATCTGCATGGAAATATCATATGTCCTTCGGTACATTAAAATAATATATAATTATGATATGCGTAAATCACTTCGTGATTTAAGACGGCGCTTATTCCGTCGGATCCCGGCCAACTAGTCACTCATAACGAGTGCACCTCAGTACATGTGTGGACTTCGGTCCTACGTTCATAGACATCTATGACGTAGTGCAGAGAGCGGCCACTAGAGGGAACCCAAGAGTTGGAACTTAATCTGAGACGATTCTGTCCGACGCCGGGGTGGTATCCGGTGTGGCTTAGTGGATAAAGCATCAGCACGTAGAGCTGAAAACCCGGGTTCAAATCCAGGCGCCGGAGAGAATTTTTCTCCGTTCTATTACTCTTTCATCGTACGATGACGCAGAATAACTGCATGGAAATATCATATGTACTTCGGTACATTAAAATAATATATTGTGAATTTTATTAGTAACAACAATGTAATTTACGCCACAACAATAATTCCTTTCTACAATTCGCCTTAAACGCTCTCGTCAACAATTGGATTTTCACTTAACACAGTATTCGTTATAGCACTCCACCGACGACAATGACAATTTACTTGGACTAGTACGAACAACAATGAACTGTTAATCTTAACTAATATTTACAAAGCACTATTTACAAATGAGAACTATCATTTCTCAGTTCACAGTTCTTCTAGCTCAGTCACTCGAGTTCACAATATCTCGAACCACAGACCTCCAGAGACAGTTCACTGTACTCGAACTCAGGTCCCTCCAACTGCGGTCCACTGCACTCGAACTCAGGTCCCTCCAACTGCGGTCCACTGCACTCGAACTCAGGCCTTCGGATGCTGACGCAGATGAGGACGCACACTCGAGTCGAACTCCGGTACACAAGACTGGCTTGCTTGCTCTGGCTTTCTCACTGACTGACTGACTAATCAACTGAAAACTGCTGTCGTTCCTTCGCGACCGTAATTTATAACCACAGCGACGTAGCCTCGAAAGTTCCACGCGTCTCTAGAGATGGCACTCCAGAAAAATCCAGAGCCCTCTCCTCTCTACCAGCACCAGATGCGCGCGCACTCTCTCTCCACTCTCTCGCCGCGTTGGCCCTTTCCCCTCTCCGCCGCGCGCCATCCCAAAGTGCTCCGCGCGATCTTCTCTCTTGCGGGACGCTGGTCGTGAGTTCGAATCTCACGTCGCTGTCACAATATCTAGCTCTTGTAGCTTGAATTTGTGAAAGTCCAGCTTCGGACAGCGCCTGGTTCACACGATGAAAAATCTGTCGTATTTATAACCATTAAGAGAGATCATTATAAATTATTTACAACACTTGATCTAGCTCAGACTTGCCTAATTTCGTGTTACTAAGGGTTTGGTACAAAAATAACGTTCAAATAAAAAAAAACAATGTTTTTAACGTACGTACATCTTTAGATTTCAGTAAGTTAAATGTCAGCATTTTTACCTTAAATAAATTTATGCTCGGCCATGCTGAAATGTAGTAATTATACACCTGGCAGCAGCCCTTTAATGCACCTCATTAAAGTACACCTATTCATTAAAGTTCAGGTATCCCACCAATCAGAAAACACCATTGTAGCAATATGAAAGCACAAGTATCGATTATTCTCGGATATGCAATCGAAAGACAACTAGCGAAACGTCACGGAGGCTGGAAATCCAATACTGTCGCAGAAGGTTATGTTCTGTTACTATAATAATTAGCGTTAATTGTAAATAATATTCAAATAAATTCAATTTGTCATCTCGTTTTTCAATGTCTAAATCAATTTCAAGGTTATATCAAGATTATTATTTTACTCTATAGATTATATCAAGGTCAATGGCATTTCTTTCTCGGAAAAAATCAATACTTTCGCGTCTGCGAACATCTCACAATTTACGAGATATTGCACAAGGTCAGTTCCGCTCCCCAGTCAGATAAGAATAACATGAATACTTATGAATAATTTCAAGTTAGAAATATGGTCGAGCTCGTTTCATAAACATACTCGCGTCTTAATTACTACCATTATAGGCTCGTTGCATAATGTACTATTATACAATATTTACAAACAAACAATACAAATAAACAAAAAGAAATAGCACTCTAGAATGGTTGGTATAATTTCGTGATACTACAAGGGTATAGAAAAAAATTCTCAAGTAAATTAAATTCGCATTTCTAAGAAACATAAAATATAACGTTAAACAAAGCGTTTATAGGCCTATTTGTTTACTTGAGATACGAAAAAAAATTCTAGCCTTTTAATAAGTGCCTAGTAATTAAATAAAGATTGGGGAACTGATTATTATAGCTACACTGAAAGGTAAAGATGATGTTTCAAATAGGCTACTTGATTGTTTATACATATATAACAATTGCCAAATCAGATAAAAATTCAGTCTGATATAAACAACTGTGACGATTCAAGGCTGCTTGACGTTCGAGAGTTGATCATTCCCGAAGTCCCGATGTCTTGAACGTCGCTTTATTCCTAACTACAACGTCTTTGCTTTATTCACTCACAAGCAGTCAACGATGTCGGCAATATTGTCGTGCGGGTTTTCGGCTTTGCGGGCGCTGTTAATCTTGTTTTCTTGATCGTTGTTCAACTGTAATCATAATCACCATCAACAACAGCAGTAAAGAAAACCTATCAGGCTCGTTCCGGTCTCTTAAAGGATGAAACATATCAAATTCTCAAGAGAATAAAATTGGTAGTTACAATTTAACTCTCAAGAGAATAAAATTGGTAGTTACAATTTAACAAGACGGAAGACAAAATATTTTATTGAACCTACAATCAGATAAGTAGAATATACCTGGGACTACAAGGACGAAATGAAATTATATATATATAATACAGTCCAGGAGGGGGGGAGACGTATTGCTGCTGATGATGATGATGATGATGATGATGATGATGATGATGATGATGATTAGGATGAACTAGTGTCCGAACGTAAATGAAACAGCGAATGGACCTTATTAAACTATATGGCCTTATTCGCCTCCAGTACGTTAAACATGGTTTCGAAATAGTTCAGGCAACATATTAAACAATTTTATTCGAAAATGAGTAAGTTAGCCCAATTTCCATGCCGAAGACCCGGATTCAAGTCTCGATAAATCGAAGTGAAATTTCCGGTAAGAAAAATGTGTGTTTGTGACAGGTTTTTGGGATTTATTTCCTTTTATCCTTGAAAATTCCACCGTTTGTCTATTAATGACGATGATAACCATAATAGTACATTATGCAACGAGCCTATAATGGTAGTAATTAAGACGCGAGTACGTTTATGAAACGAGCGCAAGCGAGTTTCATAATTTTCATACGAGCGTCTGAATTACCATTATAGGCAAGTTTCATACGACTTTTTATGCTCGACCATATTTCTAACTTGAAATTATTCATAAGTAGGCCTATTCATGTTATGCTTATCTAAGTGAAGAGCGGAACTGACCTTCTAAATTGTGAGATGTGCGCAGACGCGAAAGTATTGATTTTTTCCGAGGGGCGAATGTCATTGACCTTGATATAATCTAGAGAGTAAAAATAATAATCTTGATATAACCTTGAAATTGATTTAGACATTGAAAAACGAGATGAGAAAGTGAATTTCTTTGAATATTATTTACAATTAACGCTAACTATTTTAGTAACAGAACATAACCTTCTGTGACAGTTTGGATTTCCAGCCTCCGTGACGTTTCTCTAGTTATCTTTCGATTACAAATCCGAGAATAATCGATACTTGCGGTTTTATAATGGTACACTAGTTTTTTCATTGGTTGAACAACTGAACTATAATGAATAGGTGCACTTTAATGAGGTGCATTAAAGGGATACTACCAGGTGTATAATTACTACATTTCGGCATGATCGAGCATAAACAATCTAGTGTAATATAGATTTATTTCCAATAGATTTATTACTCTTAGAGAAGGACGCCTAGGGTCAAAAGATCAAGAAACAATGTACCTGCCATTCGGGGGGAGGGTACTGGGCAGAGAGAAAGATTGACGAAAGAATGCTACACAATAGTTACAGAAATTATAATACAGGATTACAAACTCAATTAGGGGTGGTCCCAGAAAATAACGAAGAACTAGTTTTGGAAGATGATCTACTGAGAGACTTTATTAATCTAAATCTAATGGGAGAAAAAGGAGAAAGCGAAGAAACGAGGGCAGTAAAAAATTAAGTTCGCCAGGGGCCATTAACAGAAAGAAAACACAATTTAATTGGAAAAAATTATTGAAACAGGCACAATAATTGTGGAGCTACTTTTCAAGATATTCCCCACAGGAACTGAAACATTTGTCGTATCATGGGATCGACAGAGAGGTGCAGACGGCTGTCAAACACTAGTTCCGATCCCAGGCGGCTGACTTCTACGACACAAGGACACAAAAATTGATCCCATGGTATGACAGATGGCTCAATTCCAGTGGGGGATATGTTGACAAATAGCGCAACAATTGCTCTATCTGTTTCAATAAATCTTTCAATACAATTGTGCTTTTCTCTGTAAACGGCTTCAGGAAAAATTCCTTTCTGGAGGACTCGTAATTGCGGTCGCGTGGCCAAAATTTGTATAAGCACTTCTTTTGACAATATTAACATGGTGGAAGAAAAAAAATAACTTTTTTATCTGCCCCCATCAGAATGTTTGCTTCTAAGACAATTTTAATTTTAATAAAAATGATTTTATATATGAGCTGCAAGATCGTTACTCCAGAATTTCCTGAGTAGTAAACATTACATCATTATCATACTTACTTACTTACTGGCTTTTAAGGAACCCGGAGGTTCATTGCCGCCCTTACATAAGCCCGCCATTAGTCCCTATCCTGAGCAAGATTAATCCATTCTCTATCATCATATCCCACCTCCCTCAAATCCATTTTAATATTATCCTCCCATCTACGTCTCTGCCTCCCTAAAGGTCTTTTCCCTCCGTACGTGCTATATGCCCTGCCCATCTCAAACGTTCCTAATTATGTCAGGTGAAGAATACAATGCGTGCAGTTCTGTGTTCTGTAACTTTCTCCATTCTCCTGTAACTTCATCCCTCTTAGCCCCAAGTATTTTCCTAAGCACCTTATTCTCAAACACCCTTAATCTCTGTTCCTCTCTCAAAGTGAGAGTACAAGTTTCACAACCATATAGAACGACCGGTAATATAACTGTTTTATAAAATCTAACTTTCAGATTTTTTCGACAGCAGACTGGATGATAAAAGTTTCTGAACCGAATAATAACAGGCATTTCCCATATTTATTCCGTGTTTAATTTTCTCCCGAGTATAATTTATTGTTACTGTGCTCCAATATATATGAACTGCTCCACCTCTTCAAAAGATAAATTTCCAGTTTTTATATTTCCATTTCGTACAATATTCTCGTCACGAGACATAATCATATACTTTGTCCTTTCGGGATTTACTTCCAAACCTATCTCTTTACTTGCTTCAAGTAAAATTCCCGTGTTTTCGCTAATCGTTCGTGGATTTTCTCCTAACATATTCACGTCATCCACATAGACAAGCAGCTGATGTAACCCGTTCAATTCCAAACCCCCTCTGTTATCCTGGACTTTCCTAATGGCATACTCTAGAGTAAAGTTAAAAAGTAAAGGTGATAGTGCATTTCCTTGCTTTAGCCCACAGTGAATTGAAAACGTATCTGACAGAAACTGATATATCATTATCATAGCGGTTGTAAATTCAGAAAAAAATTCCTACTCTCAATGTTACACCGACTGAATACGAAGCGACACTACCATCTCGGTAGAACATGATGTTATTTGCACTCTGGTACTGCAGGCAATTGAGAGACGACGTCACGTTTGTGACATGCACGACTAAAAAGAATTCTTAAAAGTTTCGTTCACCTCTAAATCCAATCTAAACTTCCGATAAGGCTGACTGTGGTTGTAACACAGCCCATAAAGTGACCCTTACATAACGCTATGATTTTAATCACCACATTTTGCCACTTAATATTATGACTCGGCTAGAATATTCCGCGCAGCGAAGAGGGAAGTTTCTATTGGCAGCACTCCGTGCAGAAGGGAATCAAGTCGCAAAAAAAAAATAAAATAGAATTCCTAAGAAAGTTTCACATCGAGTCAAAATTGATATTTTTCACAATCTTGAACCTTTTTCTAAACTTCGTAGTACTTCTAGCTAATGTAATTGCTTAATTTAAAAGAGTTTTCAACCCTATGTCATCTTCTTTCAAGAAGTAGGCTAGATATTGATTTGTCATTGTCGGGTAAACTAATATTGCTTTGTTTTTCTTTAGCAAGTAAACTGAAGTAAACTATAATAATAATAATAATAATAATAATAATAATAATAATAATAATAATAATAATAATTAGTAATAATAATAGTATTAATAATGATAGTAGTAATAATAATAATTAGTAATAATAATAATAATAATAATAATAATAATAATAATAATAATAATAATGTCTCTACAGCACATTGGCACGACCGATGCTCAGCTATGGCAGCGAAGCATGGACACTGAGGAAAGCAGATAAAAACAGAATAACGGCTTGTGAAATGAGATTCATGCGAAGAACAGCGGGCTATACTAAGTGGGATCTGAAAAGAAATTGTGAAATTTTAAAGGAACTAAAAACTCAACCAGTTTTATATTACATTGTTCAATATCAGTCTAATTGGAAACATCATTTGGAAAGAATGAGTAATAGTAGACTCCCAAATGCAATTTATGATTATGTACCACATGGCCAAAGATCTGTGGGCCGTCCTGCTAAGAGATGGCGTGAAAATGTTATGTGAGACCGTAACAGGCCTTGTGGCCTAACACTTGTCAGGGAGAAAAAGAAGAAGAAGAAGAAGAAGAAGAAGATGATGATGATGATGATAATAACAATAATAATAATAATAATAATAATAATAATAATAATAATAATAATAATTGACCAGAATATTGTACGAAATGGAACTATAAAAATTGGAGATTTATCTTTCGAAGAGGTGGAAAAATTCAAATATCTTGGAGCAACAGTAACAAATATAAATGATACTCGGGAGGAAATTAAACGCAGAATAAATATGGGAAATGCCTGTTATTATTCGGTTGAGAAGCTTTTGTCATCTAGTCTTCTGTCAAAAAATGTGAAGGTTAGAATTTATAAAACAGTTATATTACCGGTTGTTCTGTATGGTTGTGAAACTTGGACTCTCACTTTGAGAGAGGAACAGAGATTAAGGGTGTTTGAGAATAAGGTTCTTAGGAAAATATTTGGGGCTAAGAGGGATGAAATTACAGGAGAATGGAGAAAGTTACACAACGCAGAGCTGCACGCATTGTATTCTTCACCTGACATAATCAGGAACATAAAATCCAGACGTTTGAGATGGGCAGGACATGTAGCACGTATGGGCGAATCCAGAAATGCATATAGAGTGTTAGTTGGGAGGCCGGAGGGAAAAAGACCTTTGGGGAGGCCGAGACGTAGGTGGGAAGATAATATTAAAATGGATTTGAGGGAGGTGGGATATGGTAGAGACTGGATTAATCTTGCTCAGGATAGCGACTAATGGCGGGCTTATGTGAGGGCGGCAATGAACCTCCGGGTTCCTTAAAAGCCACTAAGTAATTAATAATAATAATAATAATAATAATAATAATAATAATAATAATAATAATATCACATACCAAACCATCTTCGGGGCATACACATTTCCACTATACTTTTTACCAAGAATCGAATTCTGGTCCGCTGACTTGGAAGTGAAACTATTGCACAGGCCTGCGAAATTTGGGCTCGTAAAAAATTTGGTGCATCGTCAGAATCAAGGAGATGTCCTCTCAGGTGTTCTTTAACAGAAGAGATGAAAATCTGACGGCTCCAGGTCTGGACTATATGGAGGATGATCAACAACAGCGAAACCAAAACGCTGAATGTATTCTGTTTTCACTACACTGGTGTGCGGACGAGCGTTGTCATGCTGTAGGAGAGGCTGCTCCATATCTCGACGAACCCTTCGAATTCGTGCTTTCAGTTTTTCAGGATTTCACATTCCTTACAGAATTAATGGTAGTGGCTTTAGGCATGAATTACATATGCACCAAATATATATCTTAATTTGTTTCATAAATTACAAGATATACTTATTTTAATATTATTGATAATATACTGCAAAACATTTATCAATATTTTCCTTTACTTTTTCCGTCATAGTTTTTCCAACAAATTATACTGAATGGATTAACAACTCATTAGTAAAATATTTGTACTGCTTAGTTACATGGCTAAAGGCTTCGAAATTCAGTACTGGTGCCTACTCTGAATGAATAAAAATAAAATTAACAGCAGAGTGGTATGTCACAGCTACTCAGAGCAAGTAAGCCGGAAAACACAATTTTATGAAATAGCCTATAGGTCTAACAGGTAAGCAATTCATTTTATACTTTCTGTACGCTGCTTTCTCATAAACCTCACGCACTTTTTTTTTTATAACGCAGTGATGGAGATATAACATTTAAGCGTTAATTAAATTATACATTAGATCTGCAGTTACATGAGAATAATTTTAGAATTTTCGTCAGTATTCCAGTTTTAAAGTCAGAGCACGAAAAGTAAAGGTCAGCCGTCCTACGCCTGCATCACTAAGAAACCGAGCTCTTTATACAGAATTCTCCTGTATATTCCCCATGAAATTTATATAAACACTGATAACTTTCAATGGAAGCAAACTTTTCTTCATTCTGGAACTCGAACACGCATGGCTGCTTCAAACATCAATGTCATTCTCCATTCCGAGTCATTGCTACAGGCAAAGCCATCTGCTGGAGAGAACTGAAACTAGCAGGGATATGGATGGGAAGGTCAGACTGTTTACATAGCATTCACTGCCAATGATGTTATGATAAAAAAAATAGCAGGCATTACTTTCTAAAAGGCAAAAATCGTGAGGAAATATTGTGGCGAGTAGAGTAATTCTTATTAATGAAAAATTAAACGAGAAAGAACAATTATTTTGCACTTTACCGGTATTAAAATTACATATTTGACTACGTTGTTTTATACATAACAGTGGGATTGAGGCAAAGAAAGAAATAAAATACTTAGAGTGTATTATAAGCAGTAACATGAGCTGCTGTTAAGAAGTCAAAAGGAGAATAGCAATGGCAAAGGAAGCTTTTAACCCTTTGAAGCACAAATTAATTTTTTATGTTTTTCATATCATGGATCATACCAAAGCTTCGATAAATTTTTTTCAACATTTTAACTCTGCACACAATTTCAAAACACAAATGGCATCTCTATGTATACTCAAGAGGTGGTTCCTTGGTGGAATATCTGTGCCAAAAAATTTATAAAGAAAATGGTGGTTCTTCTGAATAACCACTATGCTGCAAAGGGTTAACAGAAAAAGGAATATCTTCTGCGGATCTCTGGAGAAAGAACTAAGGAAGAGACTAGTAAAGAGGTGGTTCCTTGGTGGAATATCTGTGCCAAAAAATTTAGAAAGAAAATGGTGGTTCTTCTGAATAACCACTATGCTGCAAAGGGTTAACAGAAAAAGGAATATCTTCTGAGGATCTCTGGAGAAAGAACTAAGGAAGAGACTAGTAAAGAGGTGGTTCCTTGGTGGAATATCTGTGCCAAAAAATTTAGAAAGAAAATGGTGGTTCTTCTGAATAACCACTATGCTGCAAAGGGTTAACAGAAAAAGGAATATCTTCTGCGGATCTCTGGAGAAAGAACTAAGGAAGAGACTAGTAAAGAGGTGGTTCCTTGGTGGAATATCTGTGCCAAAAAATTTAGAAAGAAAATGGTGGTTCTTCTGAATAACCACTATGCTGCAAAGGGTTAACAGAAAAAGGAATATCTTCTGAGGATCTCTGGAGAAAGAACTAAGGAAGAGACTAGTAAAGAGGTGGTTCCTTGGTGGAATATCTGTGCCAAAAAATTTAGAAAGAAAATGGTGGTTCTTCTGAATAACCACTATGCTGCAAAGGGTTAACAGAAAAAGGAATATCTTCTGCGGATCTCTGGAGAAAGAACTAAGGAAGAGACTAGTAAAGAGGTGGTTCCTTGGTGGAATATCTGTGCCAAAAAATTTAGAAAGAAAATGGTGGTTCTTCTGAATAACCACTATGCTGCAAAGGGTTAACAGAAAAAGGAATATCTTCTGCGGATCTCTGGAGAAAGAACTAAGGAAGAGACTAGTAAAGAGGTGGTTCCTTGGTGGAATATCTGTGCCAAAAAATTTAGAAAGAAAATGGTGGTTCTTCTGAATAACCACTATGCTGCAAAGGGTTAACAGAAAAAGGAATATCTTCTGCGGATCTCTGGAGAAAGAACTAAGGAAGAGACTAGTAAAGAGGTGGTTCCTTGGTGGAATATCTGTGCCAAAAAATTTAGAAAGAAAATGGTGGTTCTTCTGAATAACCACTATGCTGCAAAGGGTTAACAGAAAAAGGAATATCTTCTGCGGATCTCTGGAGAAAGAACTAAGGAAGAGACTAGTAAAGTGCCTTGTGTGGAGTGTGACATTGTATGGGACAGAAACATGGGCATTATAACTAAGTGAAGAGAAGCGAATAGAAGCATTTGAAATGTGGATATGGACATAGTAAGAAACGAAGCTGTGTTGGAAAGAGAGGATGAAAAAAGAATGATAATGAAACTTACCAAAAGGAGGAAAAGGAATTGGTTGGGTCACTTGTAGAGAAACTGCCTACTGAAGGATGCACTGGAAGGAATGGTAAACGGAGAAGAGTTCGGGGCAGAAGATATCTGATGATAGACGACATTAAGATATATGGATCATATGCGGAGATAAAGACGAAGGCAGAAAAGAGGAAAGATTCGAGAATGCTGGGTTTGCAGTGAAAGACCTGCCCTTGGGTAGAACACTATGAATGAATGTATATTTAGGGAAACAGAAAAAAAAACATATTTTAAGATAATATTACTAAAATATTTGTGTACATTACCGTACTCGTTCAAGTTTTCAAATATATTATTCTAACACTGCTTTATGTTTAATTAATGTCCTTTTATCTTACAAACAACAGTTTAGATCTTTATAAATACAGTAACAATCACCTATTTACCAAAGAGTCACAGAACGCAATGGGTGTGTAAGAACTTTCAGACTTAAGTCTATCGGAATCTGTTACAAGCTCCGACAATTTTGAGACAGTGTCTGTCACGTTTCATCTCATTTGATAACGCACAATCAATTTGGATGCTGGTCGACGACAATCGTTACCGAATACCTCAGAACAGGCTATTCGCTCTCTCTGTGTGAGCACTCATGCAGATAGCTATGCTACGCCAATTAATTGTATCTTCTCAAATACGTTGAGGACTATGACGTGAGACAGGACAAGCATCTGACAGAATCGGAAATGTAAGGAACATTGAAGATCTGACTGTAGACAATCCAATTTAACATGTCACAATTTATTTGTCTCTTAAATAATTTGCACCATATACTGTCACTTATAACACGCTACATTTCAGTTTCTAGCACATACAGGGCTGTAAAAAATAATTAAAATGACCGGGATTCGATTTACGACATCCCGTATCATAGAATATTTCACATTTTGTCTTGCCTCTAGAATACTACAATATAATCAGGAACGACCAGTGACGTAAGCAGGATTTTGTCAAGAAGGGAGTTTATTATTAACAGTGTTTACAATTTGCATTAGCCTATCGGTATTTTTAATTTTATATATTTATTATTATTATTATTATTATTATTATTATTATTATTATTATTATTATTTGTGCTGAACTGTAATTGGCCACTGGCTGTTGTACAGCACATTAAGTAAATAAATAAATAAATAAATAAATTATTATTATTATTATTATTATTATTATTATTATGTTACGGTATATTTATTAATATTATATTCATGAATACCTTTATAAACTCTTTGAAACTTTTTTTATTTTAGTAGGTTATTTTACGACGATTTATCATCATCTTAGGTTATTTAGCGTCTGAATGAGATGAAGGTAATAATGCCGGTGAAATGAGTCCGGGGTCCAGCACCGAAAGTTACCCAGCATTTGCTCATATTAGGTTGAGGGAAAACCCCGGAAAAACCTCAGCCAACTAACTTGCTCTTTGAAACGTAATATTTCCACAGCTATTCAATCTTTAACAAATTTTAACTTCTGTTTAATTTTGTGTAATAAAAAATGATTGTGTCATTATTACACTTACACAATAATCATTTATATATATATATATATATATATATATATATATATATATATAGTCAACAGTTATTTGTGTATGATAGGTAAGCCACTTTACATAAAAGAAAAATAGGGTAAACTAGGTAGTTATTGACCAGTATACGGTGATTGACCGCTTCCTTTTTTCAAGTATATTGTGAATAAACCACGATCATGATTTCACTTTTTACTGCATAAACCTCTAGTAACAACCCTTATTTGTGGCTAGTTGTCGCTGTTCATCCCACTGAGTTAGTGTCTGTTGTCTGAGAGGACTGAAATCGATTGGAAATGCAACTGAACGTAAACAAGTGCAAGTAACTAGAGAAATTGCTAAGAATAATGCACGCAATAATTTATTTATTCTGCAAAGAATACATAAATTCTGGTGCTCGTTTTTATACTCATAATGTGAGAAAAGGTATAAGGTTTCTGTCCACAGAATATTATTTTGTAAAAGTTTTTATATGACATAAAAATGCCCCGTTGTCAATCACTATAAAGTGAATGTCCGCACACTACAGTGATTGGTCGTTTATAAATTATTTGTTAGAATAACTACCAATTTGCTCCAATTGTATATATGTTATCCGTTAAATGATGGGGATTTTTACAGGACTGATACTATATTACAATGCCTAAGTCAGGTAAAGTGCATTATACAGAGGAAGCTTTACGAAATGCTGTAGAACCTGTGCGCAGTGGAATTGGTTTAAATGAAGCTGCCAAGAAGTTTGGTGTCCTGAAAGCAAACTTAGCGTCCAGAAACTAATATCCCGTTGAAGGAAAAGTGTCCTTTGTTCCTCGTCCAGTGCTGGGTGAAGCCATTTGTAGTAACATCGGAGAAATGACACGCACTTGCTTCTGATAAGGCACAAAAGAGAAAAATGGAAGAAGAGGCAAACAGAAGAAAGGAAGCGAATAAGAGATGAAAGAAAAGGCAGCGGGAAGAGTTCTTTTTTATTTATTTATTTTTTTTTATTTTTTTTTAACTTGGTTATTTAACGACACTGTATCAACTACGAGATTATTTAGCGTCGATGGGATTGATGATCGTGAGATGGTATTTGGCGAGATGAGGCCGAGGATTCGTCATAGATTACCTGACATTTGCCTTACGGTTGGGAAAAAGCTCGGAAAAAACTCAACCAGGTAATCAGCCCAAGCGGGAATTGAACCTGCGTCCGAACGAAACTCCGGATCGGCAGGCAAACGCCTTAGCCGACAGAGCTACGCCGGTGGCAAAGAGTTCTTAATGAGAAAGATAAGAACAAGAGAAACGAAACAGACAAAAAAAAAATGGAAACTGTGAAAATGTGTTGTTCAATCACTAATGAGTGAGTATTTAATAACCGTGCAGTAGACGGTCAATCACTAGTAAGTGTGTGGTCAATAACTGTGCAGTAGAAGGTCAATAACTGTAAAAGTGGACTTGTTGTGTTTATTTACTTTACCTTTGCATTAAAATGTTATTTTTTCTTTTATCTATTGATTTTGATTTGTTTCTGAATCTTCACTTGACCCAATGCCTTCAAATTTCTCTCAATAAGTTACCACTGTTTTCCGCTATTTCATTGTTTTATTATACATTAGCTTAAGTGGTCAATCACTATACAGTTTACCCTATATGGAAACATTAAAATATATTGAAATAAATTTAATTAAACACAATAACGGAACATGGAACTCACCAAGAATGAGTGAAACTGGCATGATGAATATACTGTAGGAGGGGTAGGAGGATTGTGCCTTATGTAGATAGATTTTGTTACTCTAACAATGAAAAATTAGAGAAGGAAATACGATTATGGGTTTTAAAAACTGAAATCTAAATATGTCATTTTTTTTAGTTCAAGCAGGTAGTCTAGATCATATACACCCAGATTGCTCTGCGTTGTAGGCTTTGACGGTAACAACTTGTCAGGTTTACTATGCTGCCATCTAGATGTTACATAAGGAGTCACGTCATAACTCCCATTAGCTTAAATCTTATTAACAGGAACATGTATGGTACGTAAGTGTCAGCCTGAAAAGGCTTTTACTTTAACAGAGATGGTTAACAAGCAGGAACATTTATATTTTTAATTGAGGTGACCAATCTTCACGGTAGTTATTTTATACTCTTGTTGCCAGGGCTCTTATCAGAGGATTGGGGTGGTACAGCAAGTCCTTATGAAAGTTTTCTGTAAATTTCTGTATAATGTCGTAGAATGATTCTATTTCAAGCATGTCTTGTAGTTGTTTATTGGTGGTTCTATAGTCTGCACCAGTGATAGTTAGGGACACTTTTCTCTGTGTAGCATGAAGATGTCTGATAATTTGGAATTTTGCATTGCTCCAGATTTCGCAGCCATAGGTCATTTGAAATCTTATAACTGAAGTATAAAGAACTTTTTTCAAGGGAAGTCTGATGTAAGGTGACTTCAACAATGGATATAGATGAATGAATCTGGCTAATACTTTGTTACGAGCTGCTTCACCATGGTGATGAAATCGAAGTTGTTTATCAAGTGTAATGCCGAGATATTTTACAGATTGTTTATAGTAGATATCTTCGGAGAAGAGATTGAGGTGATCTGGTATTTTTTGCTTTCTTCTGGTAAAAATGATGGCTTGAGTTTTACTTATATTGACTTTTATTGAATTGCATTAGCGACTGTACTGCCATCTCGTATTCGTTTGCGGCGGGCGGTGGCGATCCTGGCGGTTGTTCTCTTCAAAGTGCAACCGATTTTAACATAGGAATGAGCAATATATATGTGATCTGGGCAGGTAGGTTCTAACCGGTAACCCCTCCTTGCGTACGCCCCTGTGGACGACAAACACAGCAGAAGTATGTATATTTTACCCACTCCCCTAAACCTTGATCAAAACGGGAGTAAACATTCGTTCATTGTGCAGATTGTCTGTTTTCTTTTATCAGTTGCGGGCTAGACACAGCATATTAGACATTTTCGTTGGTCTCGAGGTATTGGAGTAGCATTTACTCCTTTGCGAGACAGATGGTAATTCGAGAAGCAAAATATGTAGCCTACTGTGTTAGTAGGAGAAAAAGTTTTCAACAAGCGTTCAATATGAAAAAGTATCACCCCACAGCTCACACTCCTCATTTCTACGCTAAGATAATGAAGAATAATATGAGAACTTCTGCTAAAACTACCAATAGGCCTATATAATGGATCTGCATCCTTCGGATTACTATCTGGTTTCATAAAGAGTCCGATGCAAGCTACCACTTCCGACTTCAACAGAGATGTTCTGCATGCTTTGCATTGTTGCCTGTAACATGACGAAAGCCAGCGGCGTAGCTCAAGCGGTAGAGCGTTTCTTTCCGATTCGGAGTTGTGCTCGGGTGCGGGTTCGATTCAAGCTTGGGTTAATTATCTGGTGTTTTTTTTTTCGAGGTTTTCTCAACCGTAAGACGAATACCATCTAATCTAAGGCGAATCTTCGGCCTCATCTCGTCAAATACCATCTTGTTATTACAAATTCCATTGACGGCAAATGACCCAGTAGTTGATACAGCGTTGTTAAGTAACCAAATTAAAAAAAAAAACATTCCAAGGGGTACTTCAAAATCCTTGAAAGGTACCTATAAAAATGCGACCATGATTGTGACTTCGTGATAATACTCCCTTAAAGGAGTACAGTAATCACCCCGTATACCCGGGGGATAGGTTCCCAAAATGACCGCGGGTAAAATCGAATTCTATAGATATCCCACTCGTATGTCGCTACTGCAGCACGTGTCAGGACAGTGAAAAGCAAATAGTGGGAGTAATGCAAGTGAGGACAGTGTTGATGATTGACAGGGGCAGGTATCTATGGAGATTAATTTTATCATTTGTGTTTTGTAATATATGGTGTCAGCGGAGATTGTTGGAGATTGATTTGTACTCTTGGTGATGATTAATGTAAATTTTGAAAAATACAATTATTTTGGAATTGGAGTACTAACTCAGGGACAATATTACTTTCCAAATAATTAACATTAAGAGGAGGCAGAGGTGAATATTTCAAAATCCACAAAATTTATCCGATTTGTTTGAAATTGATCATGGATACTAAGTATGTTATTAGTAATGGACATACCAAGTTTCAACTTTCTAAGTACAAATAGTTCTGTAAATATTAATAATTTTATAAAACTTTATATCCTTTGATATAAAATGTTCCATGCACCATATTGTAAGAAATTTTCAATATTTCTTTTTATTTATATGTTCAGAGAAGGTATATAAATAATGATAAGTATTAGTTTATTATGGGAATAATATAGTAATACAGTTATCTTGGTTTTAATTTCATACTTTTAAAGGGCACAAAATCAAAAACTAACATCGGAATAGGAAAATAAAGATAATAAAAATGGAAAAAACCAAATTTTCATTTTTTCTTCAGTTTTGTTAGAAAATTTCACCTCTGCCTCCCCTTAAAGATTCGATGGATTCTGGTAAAGGTGCGGTATAGCAAATAGACAATACGTATTTGTTGGATTGAGACTATATTTAACATATATTCATTAAAAAAAAAAAAAAAAACTTGCAGCCCTCAAATTAGCTTAACACTTTCAAATTATTAGTGAAATGTTGAATTCTCCGTGAGTTCACTAATTTAATCAGAACGTCTGGAATACCATGTAATGTAGCCTACTTGAATATTATATAACAAATTCAAGTGAAAAGAAATCCGAGAAAAAACTCAGAATATGAAATTCGCTATAAAACATGCAATAGTATTAATTCGCGAATGTGTTCATATTTCGCTATTTTCGTGATTTGTCGAGATTGTTTTATCCGCATATTATTAATCAGAATCACTTAATTCGTAAAGATTATTAAAAATGTATTGTATATCTATTATGTCGTGATTTTCGCGATCTCCATAAATACCCGCCCCTGGTGGTTGATATCACATTCTCTGAATACAGAGTGCGAATAAATTCTGAATTTTCTCTAAATTCTTTACATTAAGACGCTAGGAACTAAAATACGTAAAAAAATATATCGCCGATGTGAATCGCGAACAGAGATTCCGCGGATAAGTAGGAATTAGTGTAGTTACTGTGAATCGCTTTCAGTAATCGTACTATTGAAAAGTCCATGACTTTTGGTGCAATTCTCGAATATCATCTTGCTATTTCACCGGTCCTTTAGAATACTAAGCAGATAATGCGGCATCATTAAACAACGTGAAACACTCAAGACTATTCTCTAGCCAGGAACAAACAATATTAAATGACAATATTCCAGATTATTATGTCTCTGATTACAAGAGCTTTGACTCCAGTTACGATCAGTACCGCAGGCTATGCTCATCTCGATATCGATACTCCACTTACACGTACAAGTGTAATCAGACTCTGTTACCAAGCATGGTTTCGGAATGAAACAGTGTCATGAACATGACACAAACTGTGCTTTCTCGTTATATATTTCGTGCGTTAGGTACAGATCTTTTATTTTATCTCTGCCTCTGTGCAACGTCATAGCTTGCGGTGAGGAGAAGAGATATGACAAAAGTTTTAAGGTTTTTTACGAGTAGTACACTGATGCCCACGAATATTGTAAGCCATTTGAAATTTAACGGTCACTGACCGGCAGAGATATAATGAAACATCTGTAACAATTTAGTTTCCCGCGCACACATTGACACACCGAGATATACAGGGTGTTTGGGTGAGTGTGTGACGAACTTTGAGATGTGATAAGTGGTGTCAAATGGAACAATTTCTGCTTATGAACTCATATCCGACGATGCTGCAGTACGAAGCTACATACCGTTGAAAGCACCGAGTTTTTCCCGTGGCAGTTTTGACTCATCCCTTTTCCGTATTAAATCCTTGAAATTACAGCAACCTGTTGAACGTATCTGCAGCTTTGGTTGCGTAATACTAAGGGGTTTCAGAACATCGTGTAAATATTATTTAATAGTTAGTTCTTACACGTACCATTAAGTTATACTAAGGGAGTGCAATACGTATGTAGCTTCGTGTAAACATTCATTAATTTCTCTACTGTACTTACTACGTAGCTCTTAAACTTGCTGTTAGTTTTAAATGTTATTTATTTTTATTTATTTGTTTAACCTGGTAGAGATAAGGCCATCAGGCCTTCTCTTCCCCTCTACCAGGGGATTACAACTACAATATTAAGAATACAATTACAATTATAATTACAATTAATCTTAAATTTACAAATACAATAAAAATCAAAGTACTAAAAGATCAACTGATTAATAAAAGCCAGACAGTTTATTGTAAAAGTTAAGAAGAGAGAAGCATTTCTTTTATTGATTAAGTAAAAATTAAACCTACTCTACGCAGTAAGAAAATGCTTAATAAGCAGTCTCTGATGTCACTGGGTAGGGTATTCCACAAGCTCGAGAGTGAGATTGTGTATGATGATGAATACGATGATGTCTTATGTGTTGGTATGGCTAGTATGCGGCTATATTGCGTGCGTGTGAAGAGATTATGATAAGATGACAGGTAACTGAAACGAGAGGCAAAGTAGGTAGGTGTAGAAGTGTGAAGAACTTGGAAAAGGAGAACAAGAAAATGAAAATTTCTACGTTCGTTAAGCCGTAGCCAGTTTAGAGTTTGGAAGAATGGGGTAATGTGGTCAGCGCGACGTACATCGCAGACGAAGCGAACACAAGAATTATGAACACGTGGTAATTTTTGCGACTGGTTGACATTGAGGTCAGTCAGTAGAAAATCACAATAATCGAAGTGGGGCATTACTAGTGTTTCCACTAGTATTTTCTTGAGTGATAGCGGAAGGAATTTTCGAATGCTGTTTAAGGAATGTAGTATGGAAAGCACTTTTTTTTTGGTAATATGAGTTACTTGGTTATTCCAGTTTAAATGCGTATCAAAGTAAACTCCAAGGTTTTTAACACAGGAAGCAAAAGGGATTATTGTGTCGTTTAACTTGACTGGAAGAGCAGGAGTAATATTGCATAATAGACGTTGATGTCCCACTAGGATTGCTTGTGATTTTCTTGCATAGCGTCAAACGCTTTACTGAAGTCTAGTAGTGTCAGTATTGTAATTTTACGTTCGTCCATAGCTTTTCGGATGTCTTCCATTACTTCCAAAAGTGCAGTCGCTGTACTGTGTCGAGTTTCAAAACCTGACTGATGTGTGTCCAAGAGTTCATATCTGTTTAGGTAGTCAATGAGTTGTCTGTGTACTATCCTCTCTAACGCCTTCGATAAGGTAGGTAGAATACTAATAGGTCGATAGTCGTTGGGGGTAGTTGGCGTTTTAACTTTGGGTATAGGGCGCACAGAGGCATTTTTCCAAGCTTTAGGAAAAATGGATGTCGTCAGCGAAGCGTTGAAAATGTGTGTCAGTGTTGGTAAGATTACGTCAATATGTTTGTTTATCATTGCGATACTAATGTCGTCAGAACCTGTCGCTTGGGATTTGTTGCGTTTAAGAGCTTTCTTCACGTCAATAGGTCAATGTTCTCCTTTTTCTTTAGAAGTTGCAATGGAGCATTTCACAAATGCAGAACTTGCAGATATGCAATGTATGCAACGAGCTGGGTTGGCGCCATGTTGAGAACCGCCTTTAAACCACCATTGTACGTACAGTACATTAATTTTGTGAAGATGTACTGACATGTAACAATTTGTGTAATACATTTGTTATGTGAAAACAATACGCACTTGAGTTGTAATTAAAGGAGAGATGAAAACAGTCACCTCAACAAACAAAACAGTAGTAGACGTACCCAATATGCTTGTGAGACGATGTAACGTTTCACTTGCGACAATTAATACATACATTTTTCAAGTAAATTAACTTGAAATACCAACATAATGCAGCGATTAGTTCGCAAGAATACAATACATCCAGTCAGGAGGGTAAACAAAATGAAACATGGATGGACATATACAGCTTTCTCAGCACTAGAAATGCTGAAACAGATTATTTCTCGTAATAAAAACGAAACCGATTTTGCAGCACTATATTCGCAATACAGTGTTTGGACAAGTACACCTGTTCTGAGTCTTGTCGATATTCTTGTATCTGTGTTAATACCGCCGGAGTTTGTATCAGGACGGTGACAAATCTGTCAACAGCCGTTATCTCTATAAGTGTAGTCGACTTACCAATTACATCTGTTGTAGCGTATGTCACCACAATATGACTACGTAATTCTCTATTTGACGTCACTTTCGAAACACAGTAGCAACTCATACAAAGTAACCTGTTCATACTGCAATAACGGAGGAATGGTGGAATAATGGAAGGAAAACTTAGGCCTGTAACTAGAGCCCGAATTTCCATCCACTATCAAATCCTAAAACATGCATTCATGCACTATCATATTGAAACGGGGAAAAAAAAAAAAAAAAAAAAACATTAAAAATATGCACTACCAAAAGTGAGTTCTACATTATCTTATATTTTTATTTCATTTTGAAACAACGTACTATAATTTCCCAGATTTTCTTCACTTAAGCGCATGTGTTTGTCTGAAGAACGTTCTTGAACACAAAAAATTACATTTCTACGTTACAAGAAGCGACAGATGCATATTTAAGCAAAGAAAAAGTGAGGTCGAATTGTAAGTATTTTGCATTTTCGCATGACAATGACCCCATTGGGAATCGAACCTGCGACTTTCCAACTATGTAGCGTTTCACCGTAACCGCGACGCTATCACGCGCCCCGAAATACAAAAGTACTTTGTGCGAGATCCTGCGTATTTGCTTCGTTTCCGCACAAAACCAACCCGCGGTAAGTCTAAAATTCCACATTCAGTATTCCCAACCGAACACACATAACAATTTCCCTCTTCTTACCGCTTAAGTGACATATTGATTTTACTGCTTTAGGCTTTTAACATATTATTTTTAGAGACGTTCAATATAGTAATAATTATAAATTGGAAACCTACCACTGCAATTTCACCTAAATTGCACTGTTAATTATTGTTTTTAAATATTTGCAAAAATTAAGTAAACTCTACAACTCCACTAAAGTTAATGCATTTCGTGATGCATGTAACATTAAGGAAGCCGTTTTTTTTAAGTTCGCATTTATAGACTGGGGGAAAAAAAGACACACGTATATCACGGCCTGCTGGAGTATAGTAAACACAGAAAACATTTTAAAGCAACAATGTTGAAGACAGATATTTTTGTTTTCCAAAACTGCCGTCATTGAACAGAAACCGGGATGGAGATTTCATTGTAACTAATTAGAAATTCCTCTTTCAGGTATGTAATAAACGATCTTCGCACAAAATAATGTACGATACACGAGCGGTATGTTTTCTTTCAATTCTCGGAAATTAAAAAACCTCAACTACGTTTTGCTTTTTCAAACTTTTCCACGAACATGAAAACTTCAACATACCGCTCTTGTAACGCATATTACTATTACATATTTATTACAACAATCACAAACTACATCAATGTTCGTCTTTAGAAATTCCTTTCCCTCAATCCATTTTGACACAAGGGGTGGTATGCATAAAGTTGTAGTATTACATTTTCCTTTTACTGTAGAAGATATTTGCAGTAGAAGTATATACTTAGTTTTGTATGCATAAACCTGATAATACTACTACGAAGTATTTACTACGCGACAGTAGTATAAACTATCAAGAATATTCGATTATATCGATTATCGATAGTACTTCGGGTTTATCCGTGAAGACTGGTTAGTTTTCGCCTTCCATGCATTTATGTTAATTTCTTGGTGGAAAAATTGATTGTTGTCTTCAAAATGTGGTTAGTTTAACAAGAAAATGGACAATTACGACGAAGTAAGAAGTGCAGCAGAAAAAGGAGAAGAACTGCTGTTTTGTTAATCTACTAGAATAATATCCAGCATTATTAAACAAGTCGCAAACTCCTTCCGCAGGAAGTGATAAAGAAAAAGCCACTAGGCTATGAAAGTTGAGATGGAAGTTTACAACAGGAAAAAATAGACGAAAAGCTAATTATGAAGAAAATAAATAATACGAAAAGTAAAGTAAAGTCAAAATCAGATGGGCCTAAATGTTATTAAATTTACATGTAACCTAAATTATTGTATGCACACGGAGTTTTTTCACGTAAATTAAATATATTATAAATACATCGTAGAATTATTTTGCTAAAATATATTATTTTAAATAACAATAATAAAAATCAACTAACAGAATTCATGTTATATTTCAAAATCAGCATTTGAGTAATCCATTACAAAAATTA
Organism: Periplaneta americana; assembly: GCF_040183065.1. NCBI lineage: Eukaryota > Metazoa > Arthropoda > Insecta > Blattodea > Blattidae > Periplaneta > Periplaneta americana. Next base: position 147,497,035 of record NC_091127.1, read on the forward strand.
CAGTAATCACATAACATATTTTATTCGTGAAACCTATGTAACTTCTTATAATCACGTTCGGATGATTCTTGTCTTTCCTTGTAGGATTTTCAAGCGCGAATTTTCATAATTCTGCCATTTTAAACTGTATAAATGCTTATGCTAAGTTAAGAAGTCTAAAAAAGGGCAGTCTACGACTTTTCTCAGTTTATACTTAGAAGTAGAAGTATATACTTCTTATTATGCATGAAGGAAACCACCTTTTAAACGAGCAAATAGTCAACCCCAAAAACCCCAAAAACCCACTATTTAATTTATTTAAATTACTTTCAAAAAATCAGAATGAATCAGTCCCACTTACTACAATATGTTCCCCCACCCCCATATTACTTCCGGTTCCGCCAGATGTTCATTGAACCAAGAACCAATGTGAGTACCGAACGACTTTCAGTTGTAGCCAAGCTAGCGTAGAACACACAACACGTCCAGCCATTGCACGTAAGTTACTTGCTCAATTTATGCATTTGACCATCAATACATTTATATACGCAACAGCAATATTTTATGTTTACAGTGTAAAAGGCTAAGCTGAAAATCGGACGGTAACAACTATAATTTGTAACATTTCAACAACGGCAAACCGAAGGAAAACAATAGCCAGGTATCACTGTAACTTATATTAACGTACCATGTTCCATATTGGTAAAGTGCTTTATCATGTGAAAGTGAACATACAAGAACCTTGGTGTAACAACAATGCATAAGACAGGTCAATAACGATTTTAACATTGTACATTATGTGTAATTTAATAATATTTTAATAACTGAATAACTGAATTTGACAGAATAACGCCAAACCAACCACAGTGTTCTACAAGATATGGACAATATAGTAGAAGACCAATTAGTTAATAGGTTTTATTGTTAGTAATAACGAGTGTTTTTAATTATCTGTAGTAATGTCACGAGAGTTCTGAAATCTGCCGATAAATCCACGAGCGAAGCGAGTGGATTAAATTTATCTGGGAAATCTCAGACCTCGAGTGACATTTATTAGGACTATTTCGTGAATAAAATAAAAATGTAAATAATATATCCCTAAAATTCGATCACAAAATGTTAATACTTGTATATTTACGAATACTTAACCTATTCATTGTGAAGCTGAAATACTCGTAGATGAATATCGATTACTGCAATAAAGAAATTCGATGTTATTATTCAGTAATGCCAATTGCGAAAAGCGAAATACAGGTTTAACAATGTTAATTACATGTATTGCACTTTTCTCTTATTATTATAACATAAATACATTTTCATTATCTGCTGAAATCATGATTTAATTAAAAATTTTATAATATAATTATAGTAACCTAATTAACACATTAATTAAATCATGAATTGTTGAAAACGCATTTATCTAATCTGAATGAAGGAATGTAATTTTTTTTCAAATAGTCTACAATGGACATGGAATTAGAAGATGAAGATGTATTTTATAGGCTACAATAGGTAAGGTTAGCTGTGTGAGCAGGACCATTGTCGGCTGTGCCTTATTTCGACCGTTACTACGTGCTACAGGAAAGCATTTTTTATAGCTCGACAAATGCATTCTCGCTGTAGTGTGTAACGGAACTAAAGCTGCATCTACACAGTTCAATATTCCAATCGCGTATGCATGCAATCTGGGAAGAATATTGAAAGAATCAAGTTTAAAACGTACGTTAAATTAAAATGCATGAAGATTTTGTGTCTATATTGTGCGTTGTTTTGAACGCCGTCTTCACTGCGTAAATATATTACTTAATATTAAATAGCAATCTTGCATTCATTGCTTTAAAGTTGAAAGAAATGTTTAACCGTGTAGTTGCATCTTAATGTATTCATGATCATCAATTCACGGGGAAACAGTTGGCGACGACTAAACAAAAGAACGACCTGCGATAAATTGATAGCGATAAATCTAGCTGCAAAAATTATCGCAAAGTCTGACTGTGATTGGTTGGAATTCAAAATTTCATTACACTTCATTGGTCGAAAATGGAATGACGTCATATAAACGAAATAGTCTATATAAAATTGTTTTCTCATGTTATGTTCAAATAATCAAGGGTATATATTATATGTCTCACTCACACAGTCCATGTGCATCTATTTGAATATAAAATTAGGCAAACTTTCATACATTTGAAAATGGCACATGAGTGCCGAAAACGTTCATGTTATAATTAATTTATATAAAACTAGATAAGCATAGACGGCTCATCTCAATTTAATATATTATTAAACATGGTCTTCCAGATCAACTTTCTGCCACGCAGTTCTAACAGGAGCTATAGCAAAACTTCACAATTCGACACAAAAGTAATACCAAATTCCAGTTTGCAAGTATGCTGCTTCTGCCTTCATTTCTTTCAGTATTTTGATCTCCGGTCTGTAACAAGCGAGAACTGGGAGTTGGAAATTTCCGTATAACAAAGGGAGCATTTAGTGGAAAGTCCAAATATTAGTTCTCATGTGCGATGCCACGAAACCATATTACTGGTAGCTTTATTTTTTTCTCAATAGACAAATATGTGCTATTACATCTAAAGTATTCAAAATATGCATTATGAAGTGAATTTAGTCCCAAAAAATGCCAAGACATGCGCACATGCACGAAAAAAGCACGGGTATTTCGAATTCATAAGTCATGAAACGAATATTTGCAAAGTTTGAGAAGTGTAACAAACTTATATAAAAACATGCATTTGCATGAAAATCCGGGGTCTATTTATAACATAACCGCTTTGTCAGTACAAAAATGGCAGGTCCAGTGTAAGTTAAACTTGGAAAGAAATGTAGGAAGAAAATTTATCACGTTTTGCTCAAAACTTATGGTAACTGTAATTTGTTTTAAGCAATCCATGAGGTCTAGCAGTACAATATACTCGTACTATTCAAGACCTACTTATTCAGTAGTAAATTGACAATTATTATTATTATAGAATATAATAGCGGTAGACTTGGCTTGTGTTTTAGGAAATAATGTTACACAATCAGACTGAAGGAGAATAACTCAAGACGCTATCGTACACCCCTGTCTCAAGGTGTTGTGAGTTGTGTCGTTGCTGTCCTGAAGTGCGGGTTCAAAAAGTTTTAACTGATGTTCTGCACGCGTGTGGAAACTGTATTATCTGTATGTAATCCCATTACAAAACAAACTTTGAGCTTTTCGGAAAAACTTCTCAATCCCACTTCGCTATCGATACAGCCAATCTGCATACAAATTGCCGCCACGACATCGCACTGCTCTTCTCCTTCTTCTGAACATTGTATTATTATTATTGTTATTATTATTATTATTATTATTATTATTATTATTACTATTATTACTATTGCATTCATTTGCAGGTAGTTAAATTGAAAGCGTTTATAAAGTAAATATGAGTTTAATCATAGGAAGAAAGAATCTTGTGAGAACTTTACTTACGAGTACTTACTGTCTTTTAAGGAACCCGGAAGTTCATTTTCCATCTACATCTCTGTCTCCCCAAAGGTCTTTTTCCCTCCGGCCTCCCAACTAACACTCTATATGCATTTCTGGATTCGCCCATACGTGCTACATGCCCTGCCCATCTCAAACGTCTGGATTTAACGTTCCTATTTATGTCAGGTGAAGAATACAATGAGCGCAGTTCCGTGTTGTGTAACTTTCTCCATTCTCCTGTAACCTCATCCCTCTTAGCCCCAAATATTTTCCTAAGCACCTTATTCTCAAATACCCTTAACCTATGTTCCTCTCTCAAAGTGAGAGGTCAAGTTTCACAACCATAAAGAACAACCGGTAATATAACTGTTTTATAAATTCTAACTTTTAGATTTTTTGACAACAGATTGGATGATAAAAGCTTCTCAATCGAATAATAACAGGCATTTCCCATATTTATTCTACGTTTACTTTCCTCACGAGTATAATTTATATTTGTTACTGTTGCTTCCAGTTATCTGAATTTTTCCACCACTTCAAAGGATAAATTTCGCATTTTTATATTTCCATTTCGTACAATATTCTCGTCACGAGACATTATCATATACTTTGTCTTTTCGGGATTTACTTCCAAACCTATTTCTTTACTTGCTTCAAGTAAAATTTTCGTATTTTCCCTAATCGTTTGTGGATTTTCTCCTAACATATTCATGTCATCCGCATAGACATGCAGCTGATGTAACCCGTTCAATTCCAAACCCTCTCTGTTATCCTGGACTTTCCTAATGGCATATTCTAGAGCAAAGATAAAAAGTAAAGGTGATAGTGCATCTCCTTGCTTTAGCCCACAGTGAATTGGAAACGTATCTGACAGAAACTGATCTATACGGACTCTGCTGTACGTTTCACTGAGACACATTTTAATTAATCGAACTAGTTTTTTCGGAATACCAAATTCAATAAGACTATCATATGAAACTTCTCTCTTAACCGAGTCATATGCCTTTTTGAAATCTATGAATAACTGATGCACTGTACCCTTATACTTCCATTTTTTTCTCCATTATGTGTCGAATACAAAACATCTGATCAATAGTCTTGTGACAACTTTGGTAAACAAAATCAAGTACTTCAGATTTCCTCACAGATTTCATCCAGTATGTTTTGTTAACAGTCCGAAGACTAGTTCCAACCTCAAAAGTGACACCAATAAGATATCACGAGGCAACTAAGTCAGGAGATAATGGGGTAGGGTGGCCAGTTCCTTTCCATTGCATACATCGCCGACTAGTAACATATTTCACTAATCATACTTAAGATGAATGCAACAATAATTGTTGCATTTGTTCTTCCTCTGACATATCGTCAAGTGAGATGTACTGCCTGATAAATGTATCAGCCAGAAGATCAATCAGGAATATTCATCCCATTTCCACAGATATGTCATTTCACCCACCCTGAACAGTCTCGTTAGTACAGATTTAGGTCGCGTCTGTGCCCAACTGCTAGAGCGCTGTTGTTCCATCTCGGAGGCCCGGGTTCAATACCCGGCCAAGTCGTGATGGGATTTGTGGTGGACAAGACAGACGCTGCAGAAGGTTTTTCTCAGGCACCCCTGTCTCCCTCTATCATTCTACCAGCACACCCAATCTTCCCCTCATTTCAGCTATCATCTGCAATAGTTAGAAATAGGCTGGGGTGAAGTCTTGGGATTAGCAGAACGAGTTTCCAATGCTGATATAGGGAAGGCTTGAGGCTCTGGATTCCTGGGCCTTTATCAGGCTATTCGTGTGCGGATGGAACCTGAATGTGCCAGAGGCTGAGGCACGATGGCCCACCTGACAGCGTCGGTTGATCAGGAAGAGCTTGGGAGGAGCTTATGAGGCTACTTGTCCGCTAAATGGGATCTGACTGTATAAGGCAGGATGGCCCATCTGCCAGGGTCGGATTCACGAATGCCACCCTGGTCACCTGTCTACAAATTTGTGTATATGTATATACAGGGAGATTCAGACCACCCGTAACAGTAATTTATTTCGGAAACTAGTGCATGAAAATTTTCGAGACAAAAATATTTATAACTAGACTTCGTGGAATTGCCACGAGAATCGTAAGGTTTACTGCGCACGCGGTATAGACTGTATGAGAAGGGGACGTGCAACGGATTGAGTATGCCTCTGATGTAAACACTGAGCAGTGTACTGCGGTTACAATAAAACCTGTATCCTGCATTCAAGAAATATAATGAATGATCATTGAAGTAGGAAATGCCTAAACATGTAAACACACAATTATTTTACAGTGAGATATATTAACTCTTAAAATTTAATGTAATATACTCGCATCATCCTTGAATATGTGCATTGCAGTAAAGAGTTACGTACATTTTGAGCGACTGCAAAGTGAACCTCCTCCGATGGTTACTTAAACAGTTTTTGTATTGGCAAAATGTACATTCGACATCACACGCTGTAATAGGTGCATATTTTAAGAACGGAAAGTCACTACTTTTTAGTACACCAACTTCAAACGTCTTGTCGTGACCTGATAGTACATCGTTTACAATACGAAGTTATGATTAGGCAGAATTTTTAGCAATAATGTTTCTCAACTTACATTTCACTTTTTCTGAAATTAGTGAATTGTTATTTTGGATAACGGTTTGTGATACTTTATCCACTATATTAAGGGCTTCTGAGAGTTGTAGTTTAGACGATTCTAACAGGGTGATGCTTTCGGACACGATTTCAAAATCAGAATCAATGAACAGAATATCTTCAAATAACTGTTCAGAAAGCAATGATTTTACAGCTGCAACAGCAGAACTGTCTGTGCTATCCAATGCATCAATTACCTCCATTATTTTGCCGTAATGTTCTGCATAATAATTAACAGCATCCAACCACGTTTCCCAACGGGTCAAGACTGGCTGCAGGGATAAGGGTATTCCAGGGGCAATTGTTTGGAACAGCAACACTCTCATTGTAGCATGTTTGATTGAATTCTTGTCTGCACTGAAGAAATGTTAAGCTTTGACTATTCCAACTACAGTAATGCAAAAACAAGTGCTTACATAGGTATACATTAGCTGTAGCTGCTCCATCTATTTGGACCGGTCACATCTCTTAACATGAACTATTTATATTACGAGACCGGGAGGTCGCCCACCTCCTCTATACTACCGTACACCGGCAACCTGATTGCATGGTGCGTGTGGCAATTCAACGAAGTCTATTTATAACTAAACCATATATGAACTTCCACTTGACCTTGATTTCATCAATCAGCCTTAACAGGAAAAAGGGTCAGTGGCGTATCACTTAAAAATTTCAAATGGGAGTCGGGGTCAAATAGGATACCATTAGATAGAGCTGATAAGGGATTACATAAAACAGCGAATCCGGGAGACCTGCAAGTCACTTGACCGCACCGAAGTGTTAGGACTCACTGACAGTTTTAGAAGAAGAAGAAGAATATGGGTGTGTGCTGCTCAGAACGACAGACAGTTTGAACATTTATAAAAATTAATGGAATTGTCCAGTCTTTCAGTAACATGTCAACATTAATTGTCTTGTTTACATTTTCGTCTTGTAACATTTCTCAATATTGATGACATCTTTTACTACATTTTCTTATTGAAAGAGTAGGAATTGATAAAAACGTTTCCTATGAAAGTTGTTTGTTTTAAAGAGCTCTATCAAATGGTACCCTATTTGACTCCGACTTCTATTTGAAATTTTAAAATGATACGCCACTGTCCCTACTTCCTGTTAGAGTGATTGATGAAATCAAGTTCAAGTGAAATTCATATGTTGTTTAGTTATAAATATTTTTGTGTCGGAAATTTTAATGCACTAGTTTCCGAAATAAATGACTTACGGTGGTCTGAATCACCCTGTATAATATAAATCCGTCCAACCCACGTAAAACCAAGTCAAGCAAATTACAGACTTAAGTCTTTCTCTCTCTTCTTCTCCTCCTCATCATCGTAACCATCTATATCAAAATCATAAAAATCACCATTTTTTGGCTCAGCGATAGTACAGATAGCTGGCGGTTTGATTCCGATAACCTTATGAAGTTTAAGATGGCGAGATTTCTTCGAGTACTTCAGTTTTCACATATTGCCATCTAATGACAATATCTGAGTAATTTCGAGGGAAAAATTGTTCCGGAGCCGGGTATCGAACCCGGGACCTTTGGTTTAACGTACCAACGCTCTACCACTGAGCTACCCGGGAACTCTAACCGACACCGATCCAATTTTTTTCCCTTTATATCCACAGACCTCAAAGTGGGCTGACAACCGTCAAGCAACCAACTTCGAGTGCACACTAACTCCGTGTGACTTTACCCGGCTCCGGAACAATTTTTCCCTCGAAATTATTCAAATCAACTTTACAGGGAGTTATACCTGAAATCTTGATTTGCAATATCTGAGTAATCTGCAGACATGTCTATCGTCTGTCTTGCGAATCAGTTTCTTTGTAGTGTAAGTGGCAATTAAGCTGGGCATTTGTCTTTGAAATAACTAGTTTCCTATTTATTTATGAAGTTATTAAAAACTACTATCAGATTGATCGACCCCGGGATTTGAACCAGGTGAGAGAGTGAAGTACTTTTCGTTCGGCAAATAAAAATTATTGTTATTTCGGAGTCTATAACTGAATAAATTAGAAGTCTTTATTTCTATAATTATTTTCTAAAACTGTAAGTTTTTACTGTTTATGTAACATGCAGTGTTATTCAGTTTTGTATTCTGCACGGGATATTAAATTCATTAAAAAAGTTAAAATAAAATACAATAAATGCCGCATTATTACGAGTATTACAGTTTCAACAGCCGCGGTAATACCGATAATTACAACAGAAAATTATAACTAAAACATATCGCAGCAGAAAAAACGCAACACACTATCATTTTATAGTAGGACATAAAAAAATTCTACAACTTCGTTAACATTTTACAATATAAACAGATATGATAAATGATATGAATGTTTCAAAGGTTTTAAAAACTGCAAAGATGAAATGGGTGATAAATTGAACGTAATGAGTATTATAAGAACAAAGACCGAATTTCTTTTAAGTACTCCTCTCCAGAAAAAAAAAAAAGACTTACTGAAGCACTCTCACCAATGTATCTTATCTTACGTTGGACGAAGTTAATGTTCCAAGACATTACGGAACAAGAGACGAATTTAAAGCAATGTTTATAAGTAGGGACCGGATTTTTATGTACTTACATACTGTATTATATTCCTTTCAACCTAACCGTAAATAAATAACAAATCTTTGCGAATCTTGTAATTACCATTAATATATTAAAATTTGGTACTACATATATTTACATATTTACCCCACATTACATATTATGGCTTGGTATTACATAAATCTACATATTTAACGATTTTATTCATTTTTACTTCTCTAAAAGAAAAAAAAAACTTCTGCTGGGGAAGTTTACAATTTGAAATACACAGATTTTAAAAGCCTTTTTACCTACCCAAGAAAGGATATATTTCGGGACGAAACATAACGTCCTTAGTTTCAGAAAGTGATAGAGGCACTCACCCCATACCGCCCACTGTAAATATGAGTGAACAAAAGGCAACCTTTCTCATACAACTACCTTGTATTGTAAAAATCACTTAGAAAGTAGCGTTGCCTTCATGTGGTGGATGAGACGAGGACGACATGACTTGTCTCAAACTATAATTGTTCTGCACACGTCTTAACAAGCCGTTCCATGCAATTTGCAACCTTACCCACCCTCTTCCTAATCCTTCCAGGAAAAACCCGTGTCAAGTCTGACATGAGCTGGAATAAAGTAGCCGACTTTTGAAAAGAATCTGGAGTAAAGGAACAAACTGGAAAGATGTTGAAAGATTAAAATAAATAGCTTTTCAGGTTATTGCTTGACCTCTTTACTTTAAATTTAGTAGACCTATACGGAAACAGGATTTTACGAGCAATTAGAAAGTATGGTTCTCGGCTGGAATAAACCTACCCTTCTGAATGAGATAGGAATGTCACTTTTCAAACAACAGTTTGTAAATGCTTATAGTTTGAGGTTTTAGTAGGTACTTTGTTTCTTACAGGGAGCAGCTAAAATGCATGTGTCCCAAATCTCCTCTTATTTTCTCCTAATCCAGTAAAGGGAAACAGTGCTTGCAGTACTGTTGTGTCATTCATTTCACCCAGTTCTCTAGTTTTAGTACTTACAGTATAAAGTGCAAATGAGTTTATCTACTGCTTTCAACTAACTAAAATGGTCCCTGTATCTTCAACCCTAACGACAAAAATAAAATTATGGATTGCGATGGACGAAGCTTTCACTGCAGATGGAAAAAATAGTAATGTGTCAAGTGTGCGGTAAAAAAATCGGGTGCTCTATGTAATCACAACTGGAGAGTCTTACCTATCCTATACCTGCCAGATATTGATATTAAATATTTTCATGATATTACATATTTTGGTACATATTCAGCTTATTTTCGTTACATAAATATGTACATATTTCACACCTTGATATTACATAAAAATCCGGTCCCCATTTATTACACAACATGAATAGAAAAAAACACACTAATACTATAATTATAACAGGCTAAATAGCAGTTTAATATAAAATTTACACTAGTAAATAACAGCTAATGTTCTACGTGTAGTCTGTAGAGACAATGTAATAGACTCACTGAGAAGAAAATAGAGCATTAAGCCTTTCGGGTAATAAAGGTAATAAATGGAAAAGAATAGCACATCTGGTGTTCGGCTCTATATCAAGGGAGATATTACTGACTTCCTTTTCATTATTAACAAATGATACAAGATATTACATCTCGCACACGCGGAGGTTGTTTATGTACCCGAGTTTTAATACACATCGTAAAAATGCAATTTATTTTAGAGCATCAGCGAGTTATGACATGGGAATACACATCAATCACGAGCAATGGA